>NC_091470.1:239064562-239364562 GCF_036971445.1 Narcine bancroftii
TGGGGATGAATAGAAATCAAACCAAGAAAATCTCGCAGTATTTCCATTGTCAAGGGTAGGCTTGCACACAAAAGGTTTTGAAATAATGAAGAACCAATACCAACTGTCTTGGAGAAACTAAGCAAAAGCTTTGGACATTTATTTAAAGCAACCCTAAAGGACAGTGAGCAGGTTGAATAATTCAGGCAGGATATAGTCAGCGACCTGAAGCAAATTAACAACACTGCTCTCTCCAATTCGTCCTGCTACCATGACTCATGTTGGCCATTAACAAACGAGGATATGGCTCGGGCTACCCAGATGTCTTCATAAAGTAGGGCTTCATTGGGATGGAATCCTGTTGTTGCCATTGAAAAGATGTGGAGGAATACAAATGTTTCATCTCTGAGATGATGCTCAGAGAATCATGGGACCTGTGTATAAGATGTGCTCCCCAGCCTCATCACAGGCAGAAAATAGACACCAGCTGTGGCAGTGCAGAATGCAAATTCAGCACTCCAACACCATGTGCCACAAGGTAGAGGGGGTTTGGGATTAGAAACAAAGAAACCCACCTGGCAGAAAGCTCGTCCATCCATGACTGTCGGCAACAGGTGGCGGAAAAAGTGCGCTGACAAGAAGAATTAACCAGGTTTGCCAAAACTGTATCTCAACCAAAACAAGGGCATTGAAAGGAGACTAACCTGAAGGGACCTGTGGAATAAGGAGTCAAATAGAAGCTTTATCATTAGAGCCACATATGATGTCCTGTCCTCTCCCACAAACCTAAATCTGTGGTTTGGAGAGGACCCAGCAGGTCCCATTTGCACAGTTCCTGTTACCCTCAAGTGCAATGTCTGTCTCACCCAAGGCCAATATACCTGGCGACACAATCAATTGCTGAGATGTCTAGCAGTTGAGCTTGAAGAAAAGAGATGAATTTTGAATGCCCTGCTGCCAAACACCCAGACACCCTCCCGTGCCTAATACCTTTCATCCAGGAGGGAATCAGTCACAGGACCCACTCCTCCTCACTCTGAGTCACAGGCCAACTGAACACAGCTGAAGACTGGAAATTGCTTGTAGACCTTGGACAACGACTCATCTTTCCATTGGAAATTGCTAGCACCAGCCTGAGACCAGATCTGGTGCTCTGATCCATTTCTCAGCCGATTGTCTTCTAGCTGACGATTCCTTGCGAGGGTACTGTAATGGCACTGATTTACCATAGCTTACAAACTAATAAAGAATACACTCACTCATTTCTTACAATGCACAATGAAGATGACTTTCTTTTATTATTCACTAGACACAACGTTGAATTGTTCAACTCCCCAAACACCACCCACCTAAACTCCTCTGACCTTCTCATTGGCTTATGGCCACACGGATGATTCTGACACACTCACTCTACACCTCCTGATGAAGGTAAATGCTTGACCACGACAGCCAGCCCCCCCACCCTCTGAGCCATGCAAGGAAGCCAGTGATTGGAACTATCCCACTATGTATCAGTCTGGAGGGCTGACAGTTCAGCCCAATCTCGTACAATAGTGCAAGACAGGTCTGACAGGCAAGGGTGCAACTGGTCCTCTGACTGACTCCAATGCAGAACATGGAGCATCGTAAATGGCCTGAAGTGGTTTGTGAACAGCATCTTGACAGAGGAACATATGAATAATGCAGACAAGTGTGAGGTGTTGCATTTTGAAAGGACAAACCAAATGTAGTACTTACTCAGTAAATGGTAGGGCACTGAGGAGTGCAGGGGAACAACGGGATCTGGAACACAAATACATAATTCCCTGAAAGTGGTGTCACAGGTAGACGGGGTTGAAAAGAAAGCTTTTGGCATCTTGGCCTTCATTAATCATTAATTTTTTAATCTGATTTTTTAATCTTCATTAATTTTTCACTCTATAAACCACATTAACAAAAATACACAAACATTTCCCTCTTGAATATACACAGTGTCATTTTCTCCCCTTTTTCCCCCTCCCTTCCCACCTTCCTTCCCACCCCACTCCCTACCCACTAAACATTCAACATATACCTTACAATAAACCCATTAAACAATGTCATCACACAATGAAAATAAATAAGAAAATTGTGTCATCTACTTTATCACACTGGGTCAGTTCATTTCGTCTTCTTCTCATTCTAACATTTTAGGGGATGGATGTCTGTTGTGTTCCATGTACGGTTCCCAAATTTGTTCGAATAATGTGACTTTATTTTTTTAATTATATGTTATTTTTTCCAATGGGATACATTTATTCATTTCTCTGTACCATTGCTGTACTCTTAGGCTCTCTTCTGATTTCCAAGTTGATATTATACATTTTTTTGCTACAGCTAAGGCTATCATAATAAATCTTTTTTGTGCTTCATCCAACTTGAGTCCTAATTCTTTACTTCTTATATTGCTTAGAGAAAGATCTCTGGAGTTTTTGGTATGTTGCTTTTTGTGATTTTATTTAATGCCTGATTTAGATCTTCCCAAAACTTTTCCACTTTCTCACATGCCCAAATTGCATGCACTATTGTTCCCGTTTCCTTCTTACTGCGAAAACATCTCTCTGATACTGTTGGGTCCCATTTATTTAACTTTTGGGGCATGATATATAGCCTGTGTAACAAATTATATTGTATCATGTGTAACCTCTTGTTTACTGTATTTCTCAAAGTTCCGGTGCATAGCTTTTCCCATTTTTCATTTTTTACCTTTATGTTTAGGTCTTGTTCCCACTTTTGTTTGAGTTTACAGCTTATTTCATCATTCTCTTTCTCTTGCAGCTTGATGTACATGTTTGTTGTAAATCTTTTAATTATCATTGTATCTGTAATCACATATTCAAAGCTGCTCCCTTCTGGTAACCTCAGCCTGCTTCCCAATTTGTCTTTCAAGTAGGTTTTCAGTTGGTGGTATGCAAACATTGTGCTGTGAGTTATTCCATATTTGTACTTCATTTGTTCAAAAGATAATAAATAATTTCCCGAAAAACAATTTTCTATTCTTTTGATCCCTTTTCTCTCCCATTCTCTAAAGGAAAGGTCATCTATTGTGAAAGGGATTAGTTGATTTTACGTCAATAATTATTTAGGTAGTTGGTAATTCGTTTTTTTTTCCTTTCCACGTGACTCTTCTTCCAAATGTTGAGCAGATGGTGCAGTACTGGTGAACTTCTATATTGCACCAGTTTTTCATCCCACTTATAAAGTATATGTTCTGGTACCTTCTCCCCTATTTTATCTAGCTCTAACCTGGTCCAATCTGGTTTTTCCCTTGTTTGATAAAAATCTGATAGATATCTTAATTGTGCTGCTCTATAATACTTCTTAAAGTTTGGTAGCTTTGTACCATTCTGTTAATTTATCTAGCGCTATCCACAGTTTCCCCCCTTTCCATAAGAATTTCCTTATTATTTTCTTTAGCTCATTGAAGAATTTCTCTGTTAAGGGAATTGGTAATGATTGAAATAGGTATTGTACCCTTGGGAAGATATTCTTTTTAATGCAATTTACCCTTCCTATCAGTGTTAGTGGTAAATCTTTCCAATGTTCTAAGTCATCTTGTAATTTCTTCATTAATGGCTGATAATTTAATTTGTATAGATGGCCTAGTTTATTATCTAGTCTAATACCTAGGTATCGGATTGCTTGTGTTTGCCATTTAAATGGTGATTCATTTTTAAATTCTGTATAATCTGCATTATTCATTTGCATTGATCTTGTACTCTGATATTTCTCCATATTCCTTCAATTTCTTATGAAATTCTTTTATTGATAATTCTGGTTCTATTAAATATACTATGATGTCATCTGCAAATAGACTGATTTTATATTCCTTCTCTTTTATTTTTATCCCCTTTATTTTATTTTCTGTTCTTATCAATTCTGCCAAGGGTTCTATAGCTAAAGAGAACAGTGAGGGAGATAGTGGACATCCCTGCCTAATTGACATGCTTAATTTAAATTGGTTCGATATATATCCATTTACTGTCACCTTCGCCAATGGTCCCTTACATAATGCTTTAATCCAATTAATATATTTCACTGGTAGGTTGAACCTCTGTAGTA
Organism: Narcine bancroftii; assembly: GCF_036971445.1. NCBI lineage: Eukaryota > Metazoa > Chordata > Chondrichthyes > Torpediniformes > Narcinidae > Narcine > Narcine bancroftii. Next base: position 239,068,622 of record NC_091470.1, read on the forward strand.
CTTTGAATAAATAATTCCATTCTACCCTGTCAAAGGCTTTCTCTGTGTCTAAAGCAACCTCCACAGTTTGCGTCTTATTTCCTTGTACTGCATGGATTAAGTTAACGAACTTACAGATATTGTCTGTTGTTCGTCTTTTCTTAATAAATCCAGTTTGATCTAGTTTTACTATTTTTGGTACACAGTTAGCCAATCTGTTTGCTAATAGTTTTGCTATTATCTTATAATCTGAGTTAAGTAGAGATATTGGTCAATATGTTGCTGGTGTTAGTGGATCTTTCCCCATCTTTCGTATTACTGTAATTATTGCTGTTTTACATGAATCTGGCAAGTTTTGTGTTTCTTTAATCTGGTTCATTACTTCCAGGAGAGGAGGAATTAATAAGTCTTCAAATATTTTATAGAATTCTATTGGGAGTCCGTCCTCTCCAGGCGTTTTATTGTTCGGTAGCTTTTTTAATATATCCTGTATTTCCTCTATTTAAAATGGTTTTATCAATTTTGGTTGTTCAATTTTAGCTAGAAACTCATCTATTTTGTCTTCGTTCCCTTCGTTCTCAGTTCGGTATAATTACTTGTAGAATTCCTTGAAGTTTTCATTGATCTCTGTTGTAATACAATTTGTTTGTACTTTTTCCTTGATGCCAATGCCGTTCTTTTAGCTTGTTCTGTTTTAAGCTGCCAAGCTAGTATTTTGTGCATTTTTTCTCCTCACTCATAATACTTCTGCTTTATTTTCATTATGTTCTTCTCCACCTTTTACGTTTGAAGTGTTTCGTATTTTATTTTTTGTCCACTAATTCTCTTCCTTTTGTTGTATCTTCCCTTGTTGCTAGTTCTTTTTCTGTATTTACTATTTCCCTTTCCAACTGTTCTATTTCCCAATTGTAGTCCTTCTTCATCTTAGTTACATAACTTATTATCTGCCCTCTAATGAAGACTTTCATTGCATCACATAATATATATTTATCTTTCACTGATTCCGTGTTTATTTCAAAGTACATTTTAATTTGGCGCTCAATAAATTCTCTAAAATCCTGTCTTTTAAGTATCATGGAGTTTAATCTCCATCTATACATTCTTGGTGGGATGTCCTCAGCTCTATGGCTAATAACAGGGGTGAGTGATCCGATAACAATCTAGCTTTATATTCCGTTTTCCTAACTCTCCCTTGAATATGAGCTGACAACAGGAACAGGTCAATCCTTGAGTATGTTTTATGTCTACTCAAATAATATGAGTATTCCTTCTCCTTTGGGTGTTGTCTCCTCCATATATCCATAAGTTGCATTTCCTGCATTGATTTAACCATAAATTTGGCTACTTTGTTCTTTATGCTAGTCTTTTGTCCAGTTTTATCCAACTTTGGGTCCAAATTAAGGTTAAAGTCCCCTCCTATCAATATATTCCCCTGCGTATCTACAATCTTCAAAAAAATATCTTGCATAAACTTTTGATCCTCTTCATTAGGTGCACATATATTGACCAAATTCCAGAGTTCTGAATATATCTGGCATTTTAACATTACGTATCTCCCTGCTGGATCTATTATTTCCTCCTCTATTTTGATTGGTACATTTTTATTGATTAATATAACTACACCTCTGGCTTTTGAATTATATGATGTTGCCATTACGTGCCCTACCCAGTCTCTCCTTAATTTCTTGTGTTCCACTTCAGTTAGATGCGTTTCCTGCATGAATGGTATATCTATTTTTTTCTTTTTTCAGTAAATTTAATAACCTCTTCCTTTTGATTTGGTTATGTATTCTGTTAATATTTATAGTCATATAGTTCAACAGGGCCATTTCATACTTTGTTTACATCTCATTTCTGCTTCCTCACCCCCTTTCCCCTTTTCCCCATTTCCATTTCTCAGTTTTCTTTTTTTGAACGCACTATACGACAACACTTCTAAAACATAAAATATTTCAACCACTCCACACATATAAAATTCCCTTAACCCCAGGTGTTCACCCCCCCTCTCTGAGTTGCGCCTTGTCCCTTGCCGGGCAACCACAACTCTCCTCTCCATTTGGACTGCGAACCCGTTCGCAAGTGTCAACTGATTTCGCAGTGACTGTTATTCTCTCCTACTCAACCCCCTCCAGAAAAGACTTTTATCTTCACATTACAACAAAGCTCCCCCTCTTTTCTTCTCTTTTTCTTTTTATTTTTTATTTATTATTATTAATATTTTCAACCCCTCCTCTTTTTTTCCCCTTCTCCCTTACTTCCCTTTTCTTCCCTCCTTTAGTTCTTACTATACATTATTTTTACTTCTTTATATGTAGTTTTTCATCATTCTTTGTTCTTGTTACATCTCTTCTTCTCTCTTTTTGTCTTACAGGCATTCTGCAAATTCTCGTGCTTTCTCCAGATCCGAGAACAGTCTGTTTTGCTGCCCCGGGATAACTATTTTAAGCACCGCTGGATATCTTCACATAAATTTATAGCCTTTCTTCTATAGGATCGATTTTGCTGTGTTAAACTCTTTCCTCTTCTTCAAGAGCTCAAAACTTATGTCTGGGTAGAAAAAAAATTTTTGACCTTTGTATTCCAGTGTTTTTTTTTGTCTTCTCTCATTTTATTCAATGCCTTCTCCAATATATTTTCTCTTGTCGTGTAGCTCAGGAATTTTACTAAAACATATCTTGGTTTTTGATGTGACTGTGGTTTCGGGGCTAATGTTCTGTGTGCCCTTTCTATTTCCATTCCTTCTTTTATGTCTGGCATTCCCAGGACTTTTGGGATCCATTCTTTTATAAATTCTTTCATATCTTTGCCTTCTTCATCTTCCTTAAGGCCCACTATCTTTATATTGTTTCGCCTACTATAGTTTTCCATTATATCCATCTTCTGAGCTAACAACTCCTGTGTTTCTTTAACTTTTTTGTCACTTTCTTCCAATTTTCTTTTTAAGTCGATCACTTCCATTTCTACTGCCATTACACATTCTTCCACATTTTCTAATCTTTTCCCTACATCTGTTATGACCAGCTCTATTCTATTCACTTTTTCTTCTGTACTTTTCATTTTTCTTTTCATTTCACTAAATTCTAGTGTCAGCCATTCTTTTAATGCTTTCATTTGTTCTTGAAATTTTTTAAATCTTATGTACTGTCCATTCATTTTACCTCCTATTCTTCTGTGCAGACCTTGGTGTTCTCCTACTTCTCCTTCTTCTTCTGTGTCTGCTCTTGGGTTTGTGTCTTCTATTTCTCTTCCTTGTATCTGTGTCTCTTCTGACTTTCTTGTTGAGCTGCTTGTCTCAGTTTGTTGGGTTTTCTTTTCCATGGTGTCTTGATGTTGGTCCTCTTCTTCTGGGCTGGTTATCTGCTGTGTCCTTAGTTTCCTTTTTTCTTTCTCACCCCTCCCGTTCCCGTTGCTTTCTTTATCTTCCAGCTGGGAGCCCTGCTGTCAGGCCTCTCTCAGCTGTTTGTGCTGTGGAGTTTCACTCCACAGCTGGTCCTTCCCTCCCGTTCGTGTTGGCCTTGACGTGCGCATCGCGCATGCGCGATTCCTCGCACATGCGCAATTGCGCACCCCTGTTTGGCTCCTTGAGCCATTTTTGCAGTCCTGCGGTTAGTGGGTTGCGACTAACCTCGGGGAGTGGGCTCCTCTTTCCACGGTGGGTCCCTGTTTTTTCGTGCAGGTAAGGCCTTCACCTTTCTCTTCCGGCGTCTTTCTTTCTTCTTTTCTTCCCATTGTTTTTGGCTTTTCTTTCTTCGGCGCCATTTTCTCCACACCTTTATTTTTTATTTGTTGTGATTTGTGTGTCTGGGGCTTTGCTTTTTCCTCACTTTTTTCCTTCTTTTCTGGAGAGGGCTGGTATTCTCCTACCTGCCACTACTCCATCACGTGACTCCTCTTACTGAACACCCTTTTCAATGGTGGTCTAAAAAAGGAGAGAAGAATCAAATCTATTTGGCATCTAGTGTGTGCAACGTGTCAAATGAGCCAGATACTTGTTAGCTCACACCAAGGCTTTAATCAGCAAAAGACTGGAGCGTATTACAGCACGGTCAACCAGTCCAGACTGACCTGGGTCTGGTTAGGAGCAGCCCTTTATGACCTGCCAGTAGGCGTGGCTATGACTCTCAGCCAATCACAACAACTATAAGCAAATATATACAAATATACATTGGTGATAGTATCCTGTACTATCACAGTGTGATATAGAATTCTGTGCAGCAATGCAAACACGGAAGTCCATAACATTCTGCAATGAGTGCTGCAGCTAGCTGGTGGCTCTCAATGGACTGGCCAGCAAGCTGTCAGCACATTCTAACCCAACATCCTTGAGTTCCTTAGGAACATTTCTATAAAGTGAATCCATCATTGAAGAATTTCTACCCTGAGCAGAAGACGTCCACAAGCATCTGCAGCTACTGGATGGAATCAATGATTTTTGCACATGCTTGGCTGATAACATGATTTGTTTTGGAGCTGAATACATAACTAAAAGCCAAATGAATATTCTAAAGGTAATTAGGTTCTGTACTCTCAGGTATTAATGCTAAAAGCAAGCATTGCAAATCATTAGCTTCAAAAAGCACTATGAATAAAGCCCAAATTGAATGAGAATGTATGTAAGACTGACTCTTGGAATAAAATATACAGTAAATATGCATAGTCCCATGTGACCATGGTGCAATGAAAAACTTCATAAGCTGTTTTTTTTAATGCCTCAGTGTACAATGCCAGAAAATCTGGAACTCATCTTTGCTGATGACTTCCAATCCAGCTGTGTAACAGTAGAGAAGAAAAATAAGCTGTAATTTTCTTTTTGTTTTCAAGAGCTGCAAAATGCAAAACTTTTTTTTTTGCATTTTCACTTCCACACCCATTAATGTCAACACAGATACTAAGAAGTGACCTAGTGTGATTAGGAGCAGTCTCAATAAGCAATTGTTTTACTCTGTGTGTGGTGTTCAAACCAGATTCCAAAATACCTCCATCAGTAACATAAATTGTGAAAATTTGAAATCAGTCAGAAATGATATAAACAAAATCTTCATTTGGTCTAAAATTCAAGGTTTAAAGAATTATTTTACATTTTAATTCATTAAAGACAGTTGGACTCATTTGGCAATCACATCAAATAGTTCTAAATGGGCAGACCTCCTTGGTGGAAAGATAACTCTTTACTTGCAAGAGATCATGCAAGATATATAAGGCAGCTTTGACATTTGCAGGGTTCTTTCTCAGCAAAGTCAAGCTGTTCTATGTTTACATGCAAAGAAACCTCAGTAAAGAAATCAAATACTTGAATCTACATTCAAGCCATCATTTTTCCTTATTCATCAAATCGTTGCTTTTCACTGTACTTCCCGTGTGCTTATGTGCCACCCTTGCCCCCACACTGAGTTCCACATGGCAGGAAAGCCCAGAGTTTTTAAGAGAGCAAGTCGTTTTGGTTACAGTCAGATTCTATCACTTTTATGCATTCTGAGGTCCCAAACAATGAAAAGGCGTACAATAGAATAAATCTGGCAGGAAACATAGCAATAACATGTTGGTAGGCAAGAGTGGTTAGGGCATGAATGTTTAAATATTCACAGTTCAGCAATCAAACATTTATTCATTGGCCTAAAAATTGAAAAGGGTAATTTATTTTAATAAAGGGTCTTTGGCTCATGACTCATTCTGTCCTTAACAGGAGTCGATGCATTGGCTTACAGTCAATTATTACAAGAGTTTGGCTCTAATATGAGAGATCAAGCCCTGTTATTTTCGCCAACCCACATATGTTGCTGGATATAATACATATCATAAACTTGAAAACCACAGCTATTCTGAGATAAAATAACAATGAATAAACTGAAATGTGCTTGTAATGTTTTAATTATGTCACCATGGATGCAATAGTGTGACTAACCAAACTTCAACAATTATATTGCTGACTTTTAGTGATTTTCCACTGAACGTTTGCCTCTGCTTCTCTCTCCCTCCATGTCAATCCTGACTTTTACACTGATGTTTCTCCATTGACAACTCATGCTTGGCAAAACAATTTTATTTCCCATATTATTCTTTTCCTAAAGACAAATCACTTTCCCATGCCAGTTGATAGCAATGCCCAACGTCTGAGTGCTGGAGACATGGCTGAAGCTGATGTAATCATGATCATCTACAGGTACCAATTAGGCAACCCATTTCAGCTTCCTCTCGAGATCCCCATCATTATTGAAGCCAGCCTTCAGCCAATTTGATTGACTCCCTGTCATAGCAAAAAACAGCTGAGATGTTTGAATGCTGTAAATGCTATGGGACCAGACAACATCTCCGTTGTCACACTGAAGAACTCAGCTCTCAAGTTCATTATGCCTGTATCTCAGCATTTGCAATGCATTTATATCATGTGCCTCTCACCAATATTTTCAAGAATAACCAAAGCTTGCCCAGTTCAAAAAAGAGTTAGGACAAATCAGATCCAGTTAATTACCACCTAATCAGTCTATTCACAATCACCAGTAAAATGATCAAGGGTGCTGTTGAAGTGGTATCAAGCCGCACAACTTCAATCTTCGATAGCCTGCCAGGACACCTTAGCTCTTTACATTGCAGCCCTGGCCTTAAGAATTGATAACCAGAGATGAGCCGAAAAGAGAAGAGTCAATGCCCTGATATCAAGGCAGCATTTGGTCAATTGGCCCTGAAGGACCCTGATAAAACTGAGGTAAATGAGAATCATACATTGCACAGAGGATGGTAGATGCAATTATTCGGAGGTCAATCAATCCAGCCCTGGGCATCACTGTTGGAGTTTTACATTTTTCAATTTTTCATTTTTAAAATTCAGACATAGAACACGGGAATAGGATTTTTTTGGCTCTCAAGCCCATACCACCCATTTACAACTGATTGACCTACAACCTGGTAGGTTTTCGAAGAGTGGGAGGAAACCGAAACACCTAGAGGAGACACGGGGAGAACGTACAAACTCCTTACAGGCAATGACAGATTCAAACCCCTGGTCGCTGGTGCCACCCTGTGCTAACCGCTATGCTAACTGTGCCACCAACATTCCTTGGGGAAGTATCTTAGTCCCAATTTTCTTCACCAGCTTCATCAACGACCTTCCTTCTATCATGAAGTCAGAAATAGGGATGTTAAAGGATGATTGCACAATACTCAAATCTATCTGCAACTCTTCATCAAAGAGGCAGCCCATGCCTACAACAAGACCAAGATAATATTTAGATATGAAGCCGAGAAGTGGTAAGTTACACTCTTACCATAGAAGTGGCAGGCTATTTCCAACAAGAGAGGTTCTAACCACCTATCTTTACTATTTACCATGGTTATAGCATTATCATGACAGAGTCTCTGACCACCAACATCATGGGGTTACCATTATCCAGAAATTCACCCAAACCAGCCACATAAATACTGTGGTTACAAAAGCAAGTGCAAGGATGAGATTTTATAGTGATTGACTCATCCCAACACCCAATGCCTTCCCACAGTTTGCAAGACACAAGTCAGGAGTGCAATGGGATATTCTTCAATTGGTTGAATAATGCAGCTCTGTCCACTTTCGAGGATGACTTCATCCAGGACAAAAAAGCATAAATGAGAGGCTCTCAACCACATACAAAACATTCAATCCCTCTACTCTGATGCACAATGGCTGCAGTGTGCCATATCTGAAAAATCCATGATTATTTCCCAAACTCATAAGACTGCATCACCAAGAAAAACAAGGACATTATGTATTGGACCATCACTACCTGCTGAGAACATTGCCATCTGCAGAACCCCTACATCCCCCATCACCCCACTCAAGTCACACATCACCTGCCTTGGAAATATCAAGGTGAATTTCTTCATCATGACTGGGTCTGAGACCTGGAACTGCCAGCCAACAGTATTGTGAAAGCAACTTAACCAAAAGGATACAAGTCATTCAGGAAGACAGATCGCAGCCTCTTTAAAGAAAATTAGATATGAAATGTGCTATCAGATCCCCAAAGTATTCACTTCCCAGTTATAAATGTAGTACATATCTGGTCTCTGGAAAATATCACCATTCCATGTTTCAAATCTCACTATGTGAACTAAATGGACAACTTAATCTTTCTCAAAAAAGACTGCAGATGTTGGAAGATTTAAAACTCATGGTCTTCAATATATGCAGGAAAATATTGTGAAGAAAAGATGATTGTTTCATGGATGCAGAGGAATTTTTCCGCACATAGGGAAAAGCAAGACAAGGATCCATCAACATAAGATCATCAGGCAGGAAATCCAACTCCTGAATTCCAATAGGGAGTCGTTGAAGGAACTAGTGTGGATAGAAAAGATTTATTCAAGGGGAGGCAGGACAAGTATAACTAAGGTCAAAGGGATTCAGAGTAACACATGGATTGAATGGAGAATGAAAGGAGGAGGCTCAGATGAAACATAAACAAGAATAGACTAATTCTGGCATTTAGCCAGTTTGGTTTGATATTGTAATCCTAAATTATAATGAAGATTAATGAATAAAACAGTACCAGCATGGTTCTCTGTGGACAATTAACATGTCTTTCCCATCAATAAATAAAGAATTGAATTACTATTCTTTCATTCTTCCATTTTAAACAACCTGGTATCTTCCATAACCTTTGATCCTCTTCAATAATTTCCGCTGTTGATGGAAGGGCTTTCATCATCTGCCATACAAAATGTCTTCTAAAAAAGATGACGTCAGACAGGTGATCATTGGTATATTATGATTAAATCAAGTTCATATCTTTACAAAGGAGAGACAGAAATATACTGGATTCTCCATGAGAGGAGGTGGGGGTCAAGAAAATCAGTTCCACATTTCATTTATCACTCAGCTGTATCCAAAAAAAAATACAGTAGAGCAATGTTATTCAAGGGGCTAAACAAGGACATCTAGATATATATGAAACATGTAGATGCTTCTTAGAGTTTAGAGAAGGATGGACTGTGAACCATGTTGGTTTGGAATGTACTCACTATTTGTCATTTCGAATGCAATAACTTGCATTTCTGAACTGTCTTTATTGATGAACACTGTTGCAAATTGAAAGTTTGTTTTCCAAGAAGAAAAATCATAAATTTGTATTCTTGGAAAGGAACTGACCGCAGCATTTGTATTGCAATATGCCGGCCATTTCCGCCTCAGCTCTCTCTCTCTCTCCGATACAATACTTAATCAAGACCAAAATACTTGTCAATTTAATGACTACTTGAAGATGTAAGAAAACAAAAAAATCCAGCCAATATTATTTTTCTCATTTGAGTGTTGTCACTGCTCTCTGGTATATTTCACCACTGCAATGGCCAATTAACGGTTTGGCAATATAATGAACTACTCTGAGAATTTTCCCAATGACATTCTCTATTTTAAACTTGTATTATTGAGAAAAACACAAATTGCATGTACAGGGCCCTCCATAAAGTTTGGGACAAAGATACTTTTTGTCTTTATTTGCCCCTGTACTCCAGTGTTAAACTTGTAATCAAACATGTAAATATTTCAGATTTTATTCAAGGTTATTTGTAAACATTTTGGTTTGACCATATAAAAATTACAGCACTTTTTATACATAATCCCCTCATTTCAGTGCACCATGATTTTTGGGACATATAGCTTCATAGTTGTTTGTGAGTATACTCAGATATATTTAATTGCTTCATTGGTGCATGTATAAGAGAGCTAGGGTTGCTTCTAAGCTTTGGAGTCTGTAGTTTCCATTTATCAATATGAGGACCAGAGTGAAAGAAGCCATTATGAGGCAGAAAAACAAGAATAAAAGAGTAAGAGACATTCCCCAATCCATAGGATGACCAAAATCAACTGTTTGGAATATCATTAAGAAGAAGGAGCGTACTGATGAGCTCAGTTCCAAGGAAGACCTCCACAGATGATGACAGAAGAATTCACATAATAATGAAGAAAAATCCCCAAACTTGTGTCCAACAGATCAGAAACCTTCTTCAGGAGCCAGGTGTGGATATGTCAATTACTACTATCTGCAGAGGTCTTCAAGAACAGAAATGCAGATGCAAACCATAGCAAAGATTATATGCTTTGGATCTTGGGCAGTTCCTTTAAGCCTCCACATTTTGCTCTTGCCATCACTCTGATACAGGGTTTCATCTGTCCACAAGATCTTTTGCCATAATATTGCAGGCTCTCTTAAAAAATCTTCTAGGTAAACTGTAATCTGGCCATCCTTTCTGAGACTAACTCATGGTTTGCATCTTGATAGGTGAAGCCAAGTGATGAGGAGTTGATGGGAAGGAAGCCAGGTATGGGAAAGAAGGGGAGAGACAGATGCTGGGAAGAGATATGTGAAGGGAACCAAGGGTTACAGATCATGGAATCTGATAAGAAAGGAAAGTGAGGATTAGAAGCAGATCAGGGAAGAAGATGGGAACAGAAAGGGCTGGAACCAGGGACCTTGAGTGTGTGGGTGATAGAATTGGAATCATCGTACGATTGAAGTATGTGTGGCGTATTCATAATGATGTAGATCACTTTATCAATGAATCATTAATTATCAAATATGATTAATAGGATTGGTAATGCAAGTTACAATTTCTTCAGTGTATAACTAATAAAAGCAAGACTGCACTTATCTTCTTTTTGAGAAAAGAATAAATTGGTCCACTCATATTATTCTCCCAAGGATGATTTTTGGCCCCTCCAAATTTTGAATGAGCAGGGTGAGAAATGAAAAGACAGTCCAAATAAATACCAAATGATGAAAACAAAAAAAGGAATGAGATATTCCAGATAAACCATAAGAAACTAGGAATAAAATTAAAAAGAAAGTCTTCAGAACTCATAATCATTGACTTCAACAGGAAAATCTGCAGAAGCTGTAATTGTAGAGCAAAGCATAAAATCACTGGCAAAACTTAGCAGGTACCAGCATCTGTAGGAAGTAAAGGGTAACCAGTGACTCTTGTGTTTTTTTTTTCTAGTTCTGCAAGAGATGGGAATTCTGCAATCACTGTTGCAGAGCATCATTACCAGAAGGTTTACATGGCAGTGGAAAAGAAACAGTAGCAACACCTGCAGAACTCTATCTGCATTAAAAGACCTGGGCAGCTGAACAGTAAAAACAGTGTGTGACTCACCATTCCAGAAAATGATCCAAAATGTACTATGACAACATGCCCTGAAAGAACCAAAGCTCTGTGACAGGTCAAGCTGAGATGACAGAATGACAGGAGAAGAGGGAGACATCTATCTGATCCTGTGTTGTCTTTGTATGTACAAAGAGCTAGAGCAGTCACAATACTGTCGGGAAATGGAAGTTTTATAACTGGAGTTTTCTTTGAAAATCTTTAGAAATGCTGATACAAAAATTATTGAGTCAGTTAAAAGCCCATGGAAAAAGTGCTGAAGGATTTTTTTTGTCCATATCTTTTCACTTCCTGTCAATAGGAGGTTAGTTTATATTGAAAAGAGAGTTTTTGAAGTTTTATAATCCTGGCTAAAATGTATTCCCAATGTGAATATGTTTAAAACGGTGGGGTTTTTTGCTCACGTGAGCTGATTGAAGTAAGCCACTGTAACAATTGAAACTGTGTTCAGGCACCTGGTGTGTAGGAGAGTACAATTGTGCCACTGGCAGAGCTGCTAGCTCACAGTTCCAGTGGTCTGGGATTAATCGCAACCCCTGCTGCTGCCTGTACAGAGGTTGTGCATTCTTTTTGTAACTGTGGTTTTCCTCTGGGCACTTCAGTTTCCTCCAACATTTCAAAGAAATGCAAGTTGACAGGTTAATTGGCCACTGTAAATTGCCCTGAGTATGTAGGCTTAGGCATTGAATTCAGCGACAGAAAAGTGAGATGAATAAGACCGGATTAATGCAGAATTAGCATAGACTGATGTAAAAAATGTAAAAAACTGTAGATAGTGGTGAATTTATGTGAAACAAACACTGAGAAGGCTACAAATACTCAGACGTTTGTTGACCTGCTGAGTATTTGCAGCATCCTCTGGTCTTATAACTGGGTGGCTTGGTTAGCATATTGGTTAGTACAATGCTGTTACAGCGCTGGAGATTGGGACAGGGGTTCAAACCCCATGCTTTCTGGAAGGAGTTGTATGTTTTCCACGTGTTTGTGCGGGTTTTCCCCAAGGGCTCCGATTTCCTCCCACAGTTCAAAATGTACAGAGGTTATAGGTCAATTGGGCAGCATGGGCTCATGGGCCAGAAGGGTCTGTTTCTGTGCTGTATGTCTACATTTTTATTAAGTTTAAAAATTTAACATTTTATGGGAGACAAATGCTTGATGGTCAAACCAAACTGAATGGGCCAAAGGATCTGTCTCCATGCTGCATTGTAATTCACAATAATTGATCTGTAAGGTTTCAAAAGTCCTATCCAAGTGCTGGCAGTGATACTCGAGAGGAAAGCTAAGCTGTTTACTCAGGTCAGGATATAAAACAGGGAGATGCAAGAAAATTGGAGACATGCACAGAGAAGCTGTAACTGGGTCTTTGGGCAAGATACGACTGAAAGAAGATTAGAGTATGTTGGGGAGGAGACTGTGAAGGATGTTTTGGAATGGGGATAGCTGATATGAAATCAGAGGGCCCAAAAAGAAGTTGTGGGAAGGGGGAATCCAGAAGGAAATCAGCAAGGAATGGGAATGGAGACACTAAAGATGCTGAAATATGAAGCAGAAATAAAAGGCAGCTGGACGAATTCAGCAGGCTGAGGAGAAGAGGAAAAATAATTGTTGACGTTTCTGGGTTCAAGTTTGAGTTCGAATTTATTGTCACATGTACAATAGATGCAGTGATAGAGGTTATTTTGCAATCAAGTTAGACATCTCATACTTATCACCCTAAGGGACAGTGAGCACAGCAGCAAACCAGTGAGGAGCTCTGTGGGTGAAGAAAACACAGGCGGCATGCTATTAGTGAATTGAGGTGAGGAATCATGCAGGCTGCTGGCGACCGGCAGTTAAAGGACTCATACCAGGCTGTAGACTGGCTGAAGTGTTACCAGGTATCAGAACCAGGATGTGAGAGGGCACTGAGGGCTGGAGGGGCTCCTGAGGGATAACAGACGCTGAAGTCTTTCTGATCCTGTTGGAAGTTTGGATCCAGAGCACAGGTTGCTGATGGCTGCAAGAGTGCTGAAAACAAATCCGTAGACACTCACCGTGCAGTGAACTGGGATTCACTGGTAGTGTGTTGTGCTACTCAAGCCACGTATGCTACTGATAGACCCTCTGTCCCCTGACACAGATGAGGAGTTCACATACAGGATAGACTGCTTCCAGGCCTACCTGAACGCAGCCAGAGATGTCTTCCACACTCAGGAGGTCCACACTCGTTTCAAGGGACTGCTCTACATATAACGCTGCTATTGAGGCGTTGAAGGCTCAGTACCTGAAGTCACAGAATGAGGTCCTAGTGAGGCACCAACGCACTCTATGTCACCAGCAGCCAGGAGAGACCATCGATGACTCCCTGCTGGATCAGTATATGCTTTCCAAGTGCAGGTACGAAGTGGCTATGGGCTGCGTTCATGAAGAAGAACAGATCCAGGGACACTTCTAGTTGTGGGGGACGGCTCTAGGTATATGAGGCAGCGACTGCTCGAGCCGGGAAAGAAGGACTTGGCTAATCAAGATGAGCTCGCCAATCACTGGAACAGGCCAAGCTTGAGAACGATGACCTCAAAGCCAACAAGCTCGCTCACCCAGGTGACCCCTTCAAGGACCGGCTGCTTCCGCTACCCCTGTCCTAACGGCTGCTACTTCCCGGGACAGGGAGGGCTTTTTTTGCAGCAAGAGCCAGCATCCCCGATCTCATTGCCCGGCAAAACACTCGGTGTTATCCAGTTGTGGCAAGAAAGGACATTAGGCGAGGGTTTGCCGTGAGAGGGGAAGCCCAGAGAAGTCTGCGGCCTGCACCGCCCAGATCAGATTCCAGTCCCAAGCCGTCTGCCCTGAATTCACCCAAACCCACATGCCGATGGAGGGTGGCAGTGAGGAAACAGCGCGAAAAGGCTCGGCGGCCATCTTTCTGCAACCCATTTTCAAACTCAGTGCCATCATTGTCGGAAGAGGAAGGAGAGTGGCCATCTTGCCATGCCACAAGGTTGTCGCCATCTTACCCACACAGGGCAACCCAGGACATTGGGGCCTACTCGAATGAGGAGCATGGAGTCTCCGGGAAGCTAACCTCGATGGTTCTAGGTCAGGACAGGCCTTACCAGCTCAGCAACTCCATAGTGACTGTAAAGGTAAATGGACATTCCACTGAATGCCTAATCGACACAGGCTCCATTGAAAACTTCATTGACTCACGGACTGTGCAAAAATACAATCAGAAGATATATCCTTCTAATTACCGCATATTTCTCATGTCTCATTTGCATTCTACGTGTGTTCAACAACATTGTATAGTACATCTGTCATTTGAAGGAGGGGGAATTCTGTAAATTTCACTTGTATATACTTGATGAATTGTGTGCTCCAGTGTTGTTGGGTCTAGACTTCCTGTGCCACCTTAAAAGTGTGACCTTGGAATATTCTGATCCCCGCCCCCATAATGGTTCGGAACGGAGGGCCCTAAAATCAGAACCCACTTGCAGCCTCTCCACACTGAATATTGACCCCGCCCCCCTCCTCTCTTCCCGAATCTGTCCTCTGGCTGCAAACCCATTGCTACCAAGAGCAGGAGATACAGTACAGCAGACTGAGATTTCATAAAGTCTGAGACGCAACGTCTGCTCGAAGAAGGTATCAAACTTACCACTAGCCCGTGGAGAGCACAAGTGATAGTGGTAAAAGGGCAAGTAAGTCCAGGCTAGTATGTGACTATAGCCAAACTATTAACCGGTACACACTCCTGGAAGCATACCCCCTCCCTCAAATTTCGGACATGATAAATTATATTGTGCAGTATTGGGTCTATTCGACCATTGACCTGAAAGCTGCCTGTCACCATCTGCCAATCTGTTCTGAGGACCATCCACACACAGCATTTGAGGCTAACGGTCATCTCTGTCAATTCCAGAGGATATCCACCTACAATTATGACATTGTCTTTTGGCCATGAGCCCTTAATGACCCTCCAGATGCCTTATCCAGAGGATAATACATAATGAGTGCTGCCATCCAGGGGTCACCAGCATGGCTCATTTTGTCAAGTCCTGCAATTTGCCCTACTCAGTAGAAGACTTCAGGGAGATGACCAGCTCATGCCAGGTCTGTGCTGAATGCTAACTTTTATCGCCCTGCAAAAGCATACCTGATCAAGTCATCCGGGCCCTTCGAACAGCTTAGCGTCGATTTTACAGGACCTCTCCACTCCACAAATGGGAACTCCTTCTTCCTCTCAATCATTGACGAATACTCCCACTTCCCGTTCGCTATTCCATGCCCAGACACATCCATCTTGTCAGTCATGAAGGCCCTAGACTCCATTTTCGCTCTGTTCAGGTATCCCAGGTATATTTATAGCAACCAGGGCTCATCCTTTATGAGTGATGAGTTACGTCAGTACCTACTGGTGAGGGGCATCGCATCCAGCAGGACTACTAGCTACAACCCGCGGGGGAATGGAAGGTTGAAAAGGAGAACAACATAGTCTGTAAGGCTGTCAAATTGGTCCTGAAGTCAAAAGGCCTTCCAGACTCATGCTGGCAGCAAGTCCTCCCTATGGTGCTCCATTCCATCCAGTCGCTACTATGTACTACGACCAATGGTACTCTGCATGAGCTCCTATTCACATTCAAAAGAAGGTCGGCATCAGAAACTTCACTCCCAGTCCATCTCAGCACTCCTAATCCAGTCCTCTTCAGGAAGCACGTGAGGAGAAGCAAGAGCAACCCTCCAGTGGAAAGGGTGAAACTGCTCCACGCCAATCTCACGTAAACCTATGTGGAGTACCCAGATGGCAGTGAGGATACCATCTCTATCAAGGACCTGGCACCCACTGTAACAAAGGGTTATCATCAGGAGGGCAGGCCAGCCCGTGCCTGTACTGGCCAATACATACAATACCATATCATTACATTCACCCCCTCTTTTTAAATAGAGACCACAGGGAACGATAATGAGGAAGGGGAGAGAGAGAGGAAGAAAAAAAACGGGAAAGGCAAACTCTCTCTCTGACTAGAGGTTCAGTCGCACAGGTGACTTCCTCCTTCTGCCAGACCGATGAGGGGCCGGTGTGTCCATGCGCTGCTCCTCAGGGGGGTGGGTGGGAAGGCTGTCACAGGAGAGGCCGGGGTGGGAACAGTTTGAGTCGGGGTGATGATGGGGGATTCCCAGGGGAATGGGTGGCCGATGTCTCCCGGGGGGTCGACTCCTGGGGTGAGGAACCAGGCGGGGAGCCAGGTGGTTCAGCCTCCAGGATTGTGCTCCTGTGTAGTGTGATCAGATCCGTAGGCTGGTCGGCGGCAGGCAGGGCTGTTTCGGGGTCTCCGGCCCTTGCCAGGTCTCAGATCGGTACTGTGTCCTCGTGGCCATCAGGGTACCTCATGAACACATGTTTGGGGTTGGCGTGAATGAGGTGCACCGCTTCCACCAGTGGATCCATCTTATGGCCCCTGATGTACTTCCATAGCAGGACCAACCCTGGTGTTGCCAGCAAAGGAGGGATGGAGGAACCATTCGCCAATCTCCTAGGGAAAAAAAAGAGGCATTCATGCAGGGTGGTGTTAGTAGTGGTGCACAGCAGCAATCAGATGGCATGGAGCACCTTGGGCTAAACGTCCTGCCAGCGGGACACTGGCATGTTTCTGGATGTGAGGGCCAGGAGCACCACCTTCCAGACAGTGGCATTCTCCCTTTCCACCTGGCCATTACCCCTGGGGTTATAGCTGGTGGTCCTGCTGGTGGCTATGCCTCTGGCTAGGAAATACTGTCGGAGCTCTTCACTCATGAACGAGGACCCCCAGTCGCTGTGAATATAGTTGGGGTACCCAAACAGAATGAAGATGCTGCACACTGCCTTGATAACCGTCGTCGAGGTCATATCCTAGCAAGGAATCGCAAAGGGGAGCCAGGAGTACTCGTCCACCACCGTCAGGAAGTAGGCATTCCTATTTGAGGTTGGAAGAGGGCCCTTGAAATCGACACTGAGCTGTTTGAAGGGGCGTGTGGTCTTAATGAGGTGTGTCTTTTCTGGCTAGTAGAACTGCGGCTTACATTCTGCGCAGATCTGGCAGCATCTGGTTGTGAACTGGACATCCTCTACGGAGTAAGGGAGGTTCCAAGTCTTGACGAAGTGGTACAGTCTCATGGCTCCAGAGTGGCACAGATTGTCTTGTAGGGCCTGGAGACAGTAGAGATGTGCACTGGTGCACGTCCCCCGGGATAAGGCATCTGGGGGATCATTGAGTTTACCTGGCCGATACAAGATATCGTAATTATAGGTGGAGAGCTGGATCCTCCACCTAAGTATCTTGTCATTTTTTATTTATTATCAGGAATCTGATAATGGTGGGAAAGAAGCTATTCTCGAATCTGGTGGTATGTGATCTCATGCTTGTGAATCTTCTTCCTGACAGGAGAGACTGAAGAGAGAGTGAGTCAGTTTTTTAACATGTTGTCTGTTTTTCCAATGAAATTGGAGTTGTAGATGGAGTGGATGAAAGGGAAGGTGTACTGTATGTGTGATGGCCTGATCCATTATCACAATCCTCTGCAGCTTCTTGCAGACTAAGCGAACCAGCCCCCATACCACATAGTGATACACCCTGATAGGAGGCTGTAAGTAGTACATCTGAAAAAGCTGTTAAGGAATGCAGGTAACACGCCAAATTTTAACAGGTTTCTTGGGTGGTAAAGGTACTGATATACTTTCGTAGCCATCGTTTTGTCATGAATGGACCAGGACAAATCACTGGAGATGTTAAAAGTGTCTACAATCTCCAGCTCACCACCGTAGATGGAGAGCGGGGAGAGAGCTCAGCCACTCTTCCAGAATCCGGAGTCAGAACCATGAAGCAGTGCAGGGAGGGGCCAAAGGAATGGAGATAAGCAGAATATCTGTGGTAGGCAGAGAAAGAATGGAAGTGGCCAGAGAGATCTGAGAAGTTATTGAGGACATCAGAGGGACAGTAAGAATGTAACTATTTGATGCAGAGGTGAGAAATATTGGGTGATTACTATGCATGCTTAGAGGAAAAAGGGAACATGTTATGAAAGATCATTTTCATTGGTGGATGCTCCAGCAGCAACCTAAGTAGGAATTGGTCCTATAAGCAATGTGCAGTCAGACTATGCCCTTCACTGATGGTGTCTTTCTGCAATCAACATCTGCATGAATTGTGAACCCTGTGCATAAATAAGAAATTATCCATTCTCTACCAAGTGATTTCACTAGGTAACATGTGTGTATTGTGGTTACATACATGGAAAATCAGGAAAGGTCTTTCTGAAACTCACTAACCAAGTACAAACTACACAGTTACAATCAGCCATTAGAGTTCTAAATAAAATTCTACTATGTCGTACTTGAATTAAAATAAAACAAAACTGCATATGCTGGAAACCTGAAACAAAAGCAAACTGTTGGAAATGTTTATCCGTCAGACAGCCTCTGTGGGAAGAGAAATAGTGTAAATGTTTCAAGTCATCCTGTAACAATGAAGACAAGCTTAAACAACAGCTGCTGCTGGAGTCAGTATTGAAATCGATAACTTCAGGTAACTTGACTGTATGAATCATTCATCGGTGATATTGGCTCAACTTATTTATTTTCCCCACTTTTTCTTCTTCTCTTTTTCCTCTGGAAGTAGAAGATAAGCCCTGGCTGACCTGCCATGCATGTCTTCTTATTTTGCATTTCAACATACCAACGTTTTTTTTTGGTCCATGTCCTTTTTTTCTATTTTCTCAATCGAACAGCACCGATTCATTCATTGATAGCATGGTCTTCTTTATAGCATGGTCACCTTGGTCGAACAAGACTTTCAGGACCTCAATCTGGTATTGCTCCAAAAAAAAATGGGTTTAGTTAGTTCTTGTCACTAAGTTACCCCTATGTAGCAGCATTAACAATATGATTTTATTTATACTCAATTTGAGGGAGAAATAAATGAGTCCAAGATCAGAATTTTAAACTATAGTAAGGCTACTTACAAAGGCATAAACACAGAGCTAGCTAAAGTGAGCTGACAAAGGAATTAAAGGATCACTCACTCAAGACACCTGAGCAGACATTTAAGAAGATCTTTTAGAATACACAGAATAGATACATACCCAATATGAAGGAGAGGGTAGGAAGCACTATACATGGTTAATGGATCAAGTTAAATGCAGCATTAGATGGAAAAAAATAAATATAATTACTCATAAAGATAAACAAGAAAGTATGCTGATGCTGTGATTGTAGTTTAATACACAAAAGTGCCAAAGAATTTCAGCAGGTCATGCAGCATCCATTGGAAGCAAAGATAATATAACCAATGTTTTTGGGCCTGAGTCCTTCATCAAGGTATGAGCGAAAGCAGGCAGGTGCTTGAATAAAACGGTAGGGCAAGGAGGGAAGCAGGGGCAAGGGGAGGGCAGAAGAGAAAAAAACTGAAAGGTAACTCTCTGAATAGAGGGGGAAGGGGTAGTGAGCTGGAGGGAGAGAGAGGGATAGGGAAAGAGAGAGAGACAGAAAACGGGGAGGTTCAAATGGAAACTGGAGAAGTTGAGGTTAATGTCATTTGGTTGGAGAGTGCCCTGATGTTGTTCCTCTAGTTTGAGGGCGGCCTCAGTTTGGCTCTGCATGAGGATGTGGACAAATATGTCGGGTCTGAGAATGGGGAGCAGAATTGAGAATTGGTAGCCATTGGGTGATGCAGCAATTGCAGCAGACAAAGCAAAGATGCTCAAATAAACAATCTCCCTGTCTGCGTCCAGTCTCTCCAGTGTAGAGAATGCCACTGTGGGAGCACCATATGCAGTAGATAACCCCTATAGGTTCACAAGTGAAGTGGTTCATTTGAAAGGACTGTTTGGAGCCCCATATCATAATGAGGGAGGAGATATGGGCAGATACAACTTTTCCTGTGGTCTCAATGGTTGGTCTCATGGGTGCAATTAGTAGGTAATTGGTGAGGGAGACTCAGTGAATGAGGTCTTTGCGGAAGGTGGAGAGGGCAGGAGAGGAGATGTGTCTGGTGGAGGGATCACATTATACATGATGGAAATTGTGGAAAAAATATATTGGATGCAGAGTGGTGGGTGAGGACAAGGGGAATCCTAGAGGTGGAGAGGGCCATGGCAGACGTGGAGGAAAAAAAAATATGAGTAAGGAACAAATTGATGGCAGTTGAGGGGAGCCACGTTTTTTGAACGAGAACATCTTGGATGATCTGGAATGGAAGACATCATTCCAGGAGCAGATGTGACGGAGATGGAGGAAATGAGAAAAAGGAACAGAATCCTTACAGGTGACAGGGTTTGAGAGGTGTAGTCAATGTAACTGTGGGAGTTGGTGGGTTTGTAGAAAATGTCTGTAAAGATGGAGACAGAGACTGAGATAAGGGAGGGTGTTACCAGAGATGGACCTAGTGAATTTGAGGTCAGAGTTAAATTTAGCAGCAAATTGGATAAAGTTGATGAGCTCATCATGGATGCAGGAGGTTGCACCAACATTGTTATTGAGGTAGCAGAGGAAGAGTTGAGGAGCCTGTTCTGTTTAGGCTTGTAGCACAGTTTTCTCCACATAACCATCAAAAATGCAGGCATAGCTGGGGCCCCATGTGGGTAACCATGGCTACCCCTTTGACTTGGAGAAAGTGGGATGAGTAACAGGACAAGTTCTGTCATGCAGAGAATGATCATGGCAAAGGTGGCCTGGCTGGATCGGTTGTTGAGAATAAACAAAGGATCTAAGGCCTTTGGTATGAGGGTGGAAGGGGCAAGGTAGAGGAGGATCATGGTGGAGGGTAATGGTAGAAGGTACCAATGGACCTGGGTGGTGGTGGAGGGGACCACATCGGGTAGGGGACCATGTGGAGGAGGTATCCAGTTTCCTCAGCTGTCACCTACTACTCATGAGCAGGTGCCACCTGAAAAGATTGGGTAGAATGTAAAAACAGCAAAAATAATGGTGAAAGAACTCAAAAGGAAAGAACAATACTGTTCAAAATAAAATTGGCCAGGAATGTAAGGAACAGATAAGTGTTTCAAGAGAAAAGAAAAGTCACCAGAGATTGTGTTGGTCCTGTGGTAAGTGAGTCTTGGAATTGACAATGGAAAATAAGGAGAAGGCAGATGAACAAGTATTTGGCATTAGATTTCACCGTAGGATGCAAGTAAATTCCTAGAATTAACTGTATCTTGGGAATTGGTAGGGAGGAAGGATTTGGGAAAACTGCAATAATCAAGGAAGTGGTGCTGAGAAAATTGAGAGAGCTGTGGGCTGACAAGTGCTCGAGTCCTCATGGATTCACTCCAGAATATTGAAAGAAGCGAATAGTGAAAATGCATTGGTTTTAATTTTCCTAAATTACTGAGATAAAGGGAAGATTATATTGAAAAATTTGCAAATGCAATTTTCAAAAAAGGAGGGAGACAGAAAACAGGAAACTGCAGGCAAGTTAACATATGTCTTGGAAGAAATGCTACAACCTATTATGTACTGTGCATAAAGGGGAACCAATGGATATATTTACTTGGATTTCTAAAAGGGATTTGATAAGGTGCCACATCAAAACTTGTTATGAAAAATAAATTTCATGGTGTAGAAGATAATATATTGTTCTTGATGGAAAAATGGCTGGCTAACAGAAAACAGAAAGTAGGTTTCAAGGGATATTTTTCTGGTTGTCAGGATGTAACAAGTGATGTGCCTCAGGGTTTGGTGTTGGAACTTCAACTTTTCACAATTTCTATAAGCAAATAATGGATGAAGACACCAAAGAAATATTTGCTCAATTTGGGAAATGTGCATTTGTTAATTTGGGTAGGAATTTTTTTTTAATGTACAAACTAAAGAGCAAGAGATTGCAGAGTTCTGAGATGCAGAGATCTGGCTTCTCAAAATTCCAGTCAACAGGTAGGTAAATTAACGGAATGTTTATTGCTTAAATTAAAACAAGTAGAGAGGCTATGCTTCTGTGATTTACGCATTGCGAGATTGCACTAAACACAGTAATGATTGGATGCAGGTCAGAGAAGATTTACTGGACTGATATTTTGAATGGGCCAGTAGTCTTGTGAGAAAATATTAAATGGTAGGCTTGTATCTGCTGGAGTTTGGAAGACTGTGAGAAGATAATTGAAGCTCATGGGATCCTAAAAGGTCTTAACAGGTAAGATTGAGGAAGATATTTTCTCCTCTGGGTAAATCTATACTATGGTCATCCAATTAAGACAAAGCTGAAATACTTTTTATCTCTGAGAGTGTTATGAGTCTTTGGGATATTTTTAAGGCAGCAGGATGTAGAGACTCCCTGAAAAACAAGGAGGTGAAAGGTTGCCAGGAGAAGGCAAGAGTATGAAACTGAGAGTAGACTTTTCAAATTGTATGTGATGGAATTGAATGGCAGACTAAGCTTGAAGGGCCAATTTGCTAATTCCAGCTCTGACTATGTATGTTCCATGCACAAATTGATTGGAAGATGGAAAAAAAAGGACAAATTCGCCAATGGGAGTGCAGTATAAGCCCACACATAGAAGATGATAGGAAAGAAGAAAAATAATTAAATTCCTCAAGAATCTAAAAATTACAAGAAATTTGAACTAAATGTACTCTATGGTTAACTTGGCAGCAATAATTCACAAGCATGGACAAAACAATTCTTAAAATACATTCAAGAGAAATGTTTCTAACCTAACTTTTGATCATCTGCCCTTTTGCGGCTCAGAGCCAAATTTTGTTTGATAAAACCTTTGTAAAATGCCTTGGGATGATTTGCAGTGTTAGAGATACAAAGTATTGTTGCAGTTGTATGCTTTAAATATGCCCATTTTTTAAAAGAAAGTAATGAGCAAAATATTGCTGCTTAATTATATTTTCGTTAAGATACTCCAGTATTCTTGCGGTTAAACATGTAATCAAGGAAAGAGGGGGGAAAACGGTCTAAATAAGAAAGTGAATTCTAAATAGGTTTTCTTTTCCATTCGGGTAGCACGATTAGAATTGCAGTTAGTGCAACGCTGTTACAATGCCTGCATCAGGGTTCAAATCTGGTGCTGTCTGTAAGGAGTTTGCACATTCTCTGTGTCTGCGTGGGTTTTCTGCCGCCCTTCAAAAAAAAAACATGCAGGGGGTTGTAGGTCAATTAGGTGTAATTGGGTAACACGGCCTGGTAAGCTAGAAGGACCTATTACCATGCCACATAGCTACATTTTTAAAAATGTCAACATTTTAAATTAAATTTCACCCCTTTTTGACTGACCTCCTATTTCTTTCCAGGTCCCTGTTTTTTTTAAGCTTGTCACTAGGAGGTGTAAGAGAGTAACACTTGGTAGATTTATTCTCTTTTTTCTTTCCCCTCTACTGAAAAGTTCCCCACCTCCAGGAAGTTAATTCTCCTTTAGGTGGCTTAATCAAGTTAGTGAACTCCTTTGTGTGGAGCTATGGGCTCAGACCCACATCCTGTCAATCTACTGTAGCCCAGCAGATTGGAGCACAAAAACATTTTACAACTCCACCACCACAAACATTTTTATTTAAAAAATATGATCCTATATATTTTACCAAATGGCACAGCTGGCTCCCTATTTATAAATTGAACCGCTGTGAGTCATTTTTTGGCTAAATGTTACAAAGAACAACAGTCTGTCCATTAAAGAAAGAAATGAATGCCTTTTTGATAGGACCTAGAATTATTATAGTCCTGTCCGATGAAAACTGAATAATTTATTTGGCATAATTTTACACTGAAATGGATTACATTTATGCAGGGGGAAGGTTATAGATGGCTATTTTAGAAGTGACTGAAACCCACAACAATAATTTAAATGGGAAAATTAAATCAAGACTATTGATGAGTTATGAGTCTCCTGTGAATTGTATGAAAAGGAAAGGCACCATAAATTTACAGCACACAAAAGCACCATAGTTTGTATTGAAATGAATATGTAATTAAATACAAAGCATGATTATTAAGGTAAGGTGCAGTGGAATTGAAATATGCTGATAATTACCTTAAGGAAGAGAATTTTGTCCACAATATTCCCTCTCTTTCTCTCTTCTGAAGACTCTTAAATACTGGAATAGGTTCCATAGACAAAAGTGGTCTTCCAGGTATTCAGTCTTGATGTGCAGACTTGATAGTGTCAGAGGTGATTTGACACAGCAAATTATCACAAGAAAGCATAGTTTCATCCTTCCCTTGCTTTACAGTATGTCTATCATACCAGTGCCCAAGAAGAGTGTATTAACCTGCCTTAATGGCTATCAACCAGTAGCACTTACATCAACATTGATGAAATGTTTTGAAAGGCTGGTGATGAAGCCTATCAACTCCTGTCTAACATGGATACATTCCAGTTCACTTATCATTGTAACAGGTCTGCAGTGGATGCCATCTCATTGGCTCTACAAAAGCCTTGGAACACCTGGACAGCAAAGATGCATGCATCAGGATGATCTTTATCGACTGCAGTTCGGCATTTAACACCATCATCTCCTCAAAACTGATCAGAAAACTCCAAGACCTGGGAGTTACCACCCCACTGTGTAAGTGGATCATGAATTTCCTCGGCGAAGATTGGTAAGAACATCTCCTCCACAATCTCCATCAGTACTGGAACACCACAGGGCTGCAATCTTAGCCCCCTGCTCTACTCACTTTACACACATGACAGTGTGACCAGAACAACGATAACACCATCTACAAATTTTCCAACGATCCCATGGTAGTGGGTTGTATAAAGGAAGGGGATGATTCAGCATACATGAGGGAGATTGAAAACTTGACTGAATGGTGCACCAACAACAAAAATAAGAAGCTGATTGTGGACTTCAGGAAATGAGCCATAGTTATACAATCCAGTGATCATTGGGGGATCAGAGGTGGAAAGGATAAGCAAATTTAAGTTCTTGGAAGTCTCTATTTCAGTGGATATTTCCTGGAGCCAACACACCAATGGCATTGTGAAGAAAGCCCATT
Organism: Narcine bancroftii; assembly: GCF_036971445.1. NCBI lineage: Eukaryota > Metazoa > Chordata > Chondrichthyes > Torpediniformes > Narcinidae > Narcine > Narcine bancroftii. The sequence continues at coordinate 239,093,686 of NC_091470.1, forward strand.
AGCGCCTCGACTTCCTCAGGAGTTTGCAAAGGTTTGGCATGACAGCAGAAATCCTGGCGAATTTCTACAAAAATGTGGTGAAAAGTGTGCTGACTGGCTGCATCACGGTCAGGTACAGGAACTCCAATACCCCTGAGTGTAAAGCCCTCAAAAACATAGTGGACACAGCCCAGGATATCACAGGCAAAACCCTCCCCACTATTGAGTACATCGACAGGGAACCCTGCCATCGGAGAATAGCAGCTATCATCAAAGACCTACATCACCCAGCACACGCTCTGTTCTTGTGGCTATTATCAAGAAAGGTAAAGAGATATGGTTGTCACAAAACCAGGAACAGTTGCTACCCCTCCACCATCAGACTCTGGAATGACAAACTCAATCAGAGACTTATTTAAGGACTTACTGATGCACTTTATTGATTTTCCTTTTTTAATTCTCTATGTTGAACAATTTATTTGCAGTTCTTTGTTTACATGTTTACGCTGTGTATAGTTTTTTTCCCCATTACCAATTAATTTTAATTCTTTCACATGCAGGAAAAACAATCTCACAGTTGTATGTGATGTCATGCATGAACTTGGACAATAAATCTGAAATCTTAAAATCTGAACGGGATATCTGAATGAGTGACAATGAAGGTGATGCCCCACACAATCTACAATCAATGAGGTATAGCTGGACTAATAGCTATACATAAGCATAATTACCGTGGTATCCATAACAATGCCTAGATCTAAAGCAAGGGTGGGCAACTTTTTTTTAAACTCACATTCCACCTTTAGTATTCCCTCTGCCATACATGCTCTGTGATTAGTAAGGGATTGCTTACGGTGGGAAGGGAAGGATGAGAATTATTGTTCTGGACCCAATTGTTACTGAAATATTTTGGATGAGAAAAATTGTCAATGGCCCTTTGGAGTTATGAAACCGTGCACATAATGACTCAATTAGCTATTATTAGAACAGTGGTTTTCAAACTTTTTCTTTCCACTCACATTCTTTGGCTTGGCTTCGCGGACGAAGATTTATGGAGGGGTTATGTCCACATCAGCTGCAGTCACCTTAAGTAATCTCTATACCATAGGTTTTCTGTGAGGGATTACTTAAGGTGGTATGTGAGTGGAAAGAAAAAGTTTGAAAGCCACTGTATCTGACCTCTTCCTTCACTGGCAAGCTCACCACTGAGTCCTGCAGTAAAACACAAATGTTCTGAGAATGCACTTCACAACCAACCTCATAGCCTTACAGAAGCATTTGTTTGATTGGGTGCCAAACTTGAGTAAAAGAGACAAAATTCGTAAGCCTTTTTTAAAATTTGAATTTGTCCATGTTTTTCCTAATTTCCCGGAGACTAGTGTATTTTATGTCTTAATTTTTTTTTAATATGCATATATCTATTTGCAGTATATTTAAAATAAGTTGCCAATTGACCAATCATCCAGTTGGCAGGAAAAAATTTGGATTCATTGGGAGTTAATTACTCGAGGACTCAAAGCCACAACATGACACGACTAAATTATCTCACAGAAACACAAAAGAGTAAGAGAAACTTGGAGAAAAATGTGGAGGCAACCAGGAATCAGGTTGAATCGAGAACATGTCAATGAACAAGAGCCTAACGTTGGTGTTCTTGTGGTCCCAGTGATCTAACACAGAGTGGAGGGCCAGCGAGATGTTGTGTTGTGACAATAGGGAAATTGCAGAGGGCCTCAACAAAATAAGAAGGCAGTATGAAGAAACACAAGCAGAAAATAAGATCATAGTGTGGAAAGATCTTACTTATATGTAAATACACGCAGAATCTAGAACAGAGACAGATGAATTGACAGCACAAGTAATTGTTGCTGCCAATTATCTCATTGCCATTACAGAAACATGGCTAGCGATCAAAGCTTGGAACTAAAAATTAACAATTAGGAAGATCAGCAGAAGGAGAAGGTGTGTTTCAACAACAGGCGAAGTTTGTGTTCCTAAATTAGGATTTACAGAGATGACAATGGCAATTAGCAAGGGATGATCATTTCTGTAGTTTGAAACATCTTGTCAGCAGATTGTGCTTTTGAATTAGAATCAGACAAAGCAATAAAGAATAAAAATGATGAAAGATGCTCATAAGTTTTTGAGCCTCAAAAGCCTTCAGTATTGGGCAAAGTGTAAATGAGGAAGTTGGAGGTGCACAGAATAGGTTTCAACAGTGACCACAGGGGGACTTTTATCTACATGTTGACTTATAGATGAATTCCAGGATTGTATCCAGATGTATTTCTGGATCGGTATGTGGAGGAACTGGTTAGTGAACAGGTTCTATTATTTCTACCCTTGTATATTCAATCACAATCCCAGAACCACCTCTACCAGTTCTATGTTTGTTGAGTTTTCTGATGATTTAATCTTGGCCTTCCAATCATCCCCCTGTTGTCTCTCAAAAAACCTAGGATGAAAGCAGGGTATTAGCTTCTGCATGATCTATGATGATATCCAGCTCTGCCTTATCCCTACTTCTCCTCACCTGCTCCACTATCTCAGCAGGTGAGGGAAATCCACACAAACAGGTGCTCTGTGCCATCAGACACTGGCACCTGGTGGATAAGGCCACAAGAGCACACATATTAGCTGTGCCATAATAGCCACCAACCCAGTTTTGAGAAAGCTTGATCAAGGGAGGTTGTTTTGCTTAACAAGAGACTTTCATTCACACTTTCATGAATCTTTGTAATTCTGTATCCCAGAGATCTGCAGAATCTCTCATTCATTATGGTTCAAAACTGAGATTGCAAGATTTCTGGATATTAGAACAACAAAGGATGGTGGGAATAGAACAAGGAGATAGATCGGTCCTGCTTTTGTTGAAGGGTATGACAGGCTCTAGGACCCAAATGGCTTACTCCTGCCCCCATTTCTCATGCTTTTTATGTCTTTAGTTGAGAAGAGATGAAAAACATAAATAATATGCAATACATAATTTCATTCATTGTTTCCCATAATATTTCAGACTGACATCATGTTTATGTTCAATAAATTATGAATTAGCTGACATAAAGACTCCTTGAGTGGTGAAATTTGACTTCAAACCGCAAAATGCAACCTTGAGACATGGATATTAAACATATGACAATATAGATGTCTTTTGGTGACAAGCAGAGAAATTCATTTTAAAGAGAATTGTTCAAGCTTAACATTAAGTGACAGCAACAATGGACATGATACTTTACATGCAGTTATTTGATTACCTTGGCCTTCATGAGGTGCCATTTCTGAAGTTTTCATGGCTGTAATGAAATTAATTTTACTCCAGCAAAAATTACAGATTTACTGAATTATATCAAAGTTTTTTTTTTCCATTCACTAACTTTGGAGAATTGAACCCCAATCATTAAATTTAATTTTGGACCACTGATTATGACATTTATTTGGAGCTGTGACACAATGAATTATTATTCACAATTTTAACAATACAGCCATTTGACAGTGAAAATCAGTTATTATTAATTCTCTTAAAATTCCACTTGTCCCACCTTGCATCTCAACTGAGATGTTCTGTCAGTCCAACACTGTGTTGACAGTCAAAGTAAAATGTTAGTGGAAAGAGAGAGATATTCACAAAGAAGAAAATTTCAGAAAATCAGTGAGACTCGTTGAAAGCCCCAACTCACCTGAGTTATTAAATAGGTTTGGATGTGACCTCAAACATCAAGGACAATCCAAATTCTCTATTTCATTTTGTTTTAATGTTAGATAACAATGTTAGATACCCCCTCCATAAATCTTCATCCGCGAAGCCAAGCCAAAGAAGAAAAGAAGAAGATAATAACAACATGGTTACTTGCCACAAGTTCATTCTAATGTTTTCTGTAAGATCCTGGACGATGAGACGAAATAGCATTGAACCATCCCATATGTGTAATTCTGGTAATTTTATCATGGGTGTCTATTTGTAGAGTCAAACATCTCCACTTATTTTTCTTTAAATGAAACAAATGCAAGAGATAAGCCATTCACTCGGTTCCTCAAGTTGAGAAATAGAGGATCCCAAAACTCAGAATATAATCAGACATTTCACACATTAGAAAGATTCAGGGTTCAGAGATATTTAATTTTAACTCCCCTTGAAATTACAATTGTTTATTGCAATATCAGGCAGGCACTTCAGTGAGCAAGCTACCCTCTTTATTACTTTTTTGGTTTTTATATTCCCCCCTCCCAGGCCCTTTATTATCCCAACCATCAAATGCCACAAATGTTGCCAGCAATAGTAGTTTTACATTTCAACATCTTGAAATAGGATTCACAAATAGTTTGTGTAAGTGCACAGGCACATCAGGACATCGAGTTAACTACTGCAGCATCAACACTTCGTAAATAATGGGCAACCATTGAATTGGCTTGAAATCAAAGCTGGAGCTTGTAAAAACCAGGCATGAGAACAACTTACTCAGCTCATTGCCCAGACTTATTAAAAGTTGCTGGCCTGTAAACTTCTCTCACACTCTCCTCACTAGAACTTCCCTCATTATACCTTTAGTTCTCTCACAGTATTGTCAGGCCCCAGGGCCTGGCTGAATTCTTGAAAGCCCTTCTCTCATTACTCACCCACCTCACTAAAAGCCCGTTTATACTTCCTGGAGTTTTCCTCTTCATCTTCATCTGAGTTCATACAACATATAATTAATTCCATGTCTTGTCCCAATAGGTGGAGATAACTGGACTCCAATATATGATATGGCCCAAATGGGACTCTATTATATGATATGACCCAAACCAACAGCCCTGCCAAAAATTACAATTTCCATATAAACATGGAAAATGCTCCACCACCATACAACTTCAGTATCCTGTTCCTGCTTTCTCTCCATAGCTTTAGATCTCTTTAGCCATTGGGGTCAGATCAAACTCTAGTTTTAATATATACAATGAACTAGCTTCAACAATATTCTGTGGTAGGGAGCTCCATAGGTTCACAACTATCTGAAAGAGATACAGGAGTATCAGAGCCAGCACCACCAAGCTGAAGAACAGTGTCTTCCCACGGGCAGTTAGCATGATGAACAACTCAAGGAACTGCTCTCTTTAAACCATCTGAGACTCTCATTTTGACAAAACAATATTTATTTATTTATATGAACACTTGTCCTGCACATGTATTATTTGTCTGTATGTGTGTTGTGTCTGGTTCTGTGTCTGCGTGTTTTGCATCGAGGACCAAAGAATGCTGTTTCATTGGGTTGTACTTGTGCAATAAGATTATAATAAATTTGATTTTACTTAAATGAAAAGGTTTCTCCTCATCTGAGAGAAAAAGAATCCTTTACATTGGTCAACATTCAAGTATTCTGCTGTTAACAGAATCCGACAACAATACTCACAAATTTTGTGTCCCGCTTTCTCTTTTTCAAAGATTGTTAGTCTCCAGGCTAACAGATTCAGAGATTAGTCCATCATCATCTCCTCCATGCTCTGCAGATCACTTCTTCTACTCACTCCACAATGTAGCCAAAATTTTGCTCACACTTGTCCACTGCAATACTTTTTATCAATGCTAAGATTACTTCAGTTCTGAATATCTAAGGATATCGAATTGAAATGAATAGTTCCCTGGCTTCTGCCAAGAATCTCAACCAGAGATCTGGCCAAGGATAGGCATGGACATCACATTGCTAGAAATTACTATCCAAATGACTGACAAAGATTCATGGTGGTGCCAGAACCTTTGCTAGAGAAGGATAAAAATGTGTGACCTGACAGTCATTTATGGAGACTTCTAAAAAATGGGCCTGCTCCAAACATAACTAGTGGTGAATTAGCTTTGTGAAAAGGGATAGTCCACATCCAATCTAATTAACGAAGAAGCCATCTCAAAAAATAAATGCCAAAAAGTGATGTTTTGAATGTTGGTCTGGGAGCAGGAGGGCTCCACTCAGATCCAGTGCAGCTCCATATGCCAATGACCAGCAGCTACTTGGCTTCTTCCTGAATGCTTCTTAAATAATTATATCTGGGCAACAATTTTCCATCTTTCAATCGCACCTCATTCCCCATTCGATATCATTCTGGCTCATTCTTTTCTCCAATTGGAAGCCACTCAATTCTTCCCTGACCTAGTTTTGTCCCACCAAGAGCTAACTGAGGGATTATGGGTGTCAATGGAATGAGCTGGGATTGAAATGTTCTCAAATGGAGAGCTACCCAAGGGCACTACTCTGATGTAAATGGGGCATGAGGGCTGATAACTGGTGTCCAAAAGGCTTGCATGTTCTCACACAAGAATTGCTGACTGAATATATTCCACAGCAGTAGTTTTAAATCATGTTTTGTGGGATTGCTTTTCTAATGTTCTTTTTTCTCTCTCTGTACATGGCCAGAACTGATTCTGTATCCTTTCTAAATCTTTGGAATTTATCAATGAATCAACTATTTAAATATTCAGTCCAATCGTTAAATGTGATATATTCAATATTTCAATTTATTACAAACACTGACATAATGAAAGTTTTAAAAAATATTAAAAATTCATCAATTATCACAATAAAAACTGATGAGTTAGATGGATAGCACTGGGTATTTTGTCAGGGATTAGGATGCTTTTGAACTTTTATCACCAAATAATACCCTTTCTAATTTATTCCTTAAATCTGATGTGGATCCAAACTCATGCTTGAAATGGGTGAGAGTCAGACACAGCTTGTGTTGAGAAGTATTGGCATGGCAAACTGTTCTGTAACCTGCTCCATGAATCCAGTATGGGTATCAATTTATTCACAAGATTGTAGCATCCAGCCAGCACTGAGCAGGTTATTGAACTGATTAAATTGCCTCAATGTGGAATCTATAAGTACTCCACCCAACACCCAAATACTGCAACGGATGCCTACTCTACTATCAGAGGACAGTGTTCATGGGCTAGCTAGGTGTAGTAACACTGCAGCTCTGTGTACTCCAAAGATGCCGAGGTACTATCAAAGACAAGAAACATTGTTGATACAATCACCATGGCCAGTCACCCTGCCAGACCAACTTCATTGCAAGGAGGTTAGGATGAAGTTAGGCAATCCCATCAGACTCCTTAGAAAGTACTCTCCAAGGACTTTCTGTTTTTACCAGACTTCAAGCATCTGCAGTTTTCTTCTGTATTTTAGTGATAATTGATAGTTTTTTTCCTCCAAATATAAATTTCATTCACAATAAAATTGTTCACAAAAAAAAACTATGCATAGTCTTAACACATTCTTGGTGTCATCATCATATGTTCTATTACTGCACATTGTAACATTAATCCTCCAATTTGCTACATTGTACCATTGCCATTACTGTGGCCCCTTGTAGAATCTCCTCCCCCTATTGTTTGAGGACCTTCCACTCTGGTCTCAACCCCTAAGGTCCAGTAGTAGAAGGACTCTAGAAGATAGTCCTTCTCAACAAAGCCCTCACAACCCTCAGCAGCCTGTGTCCATAGCATCTCCTCACTAACATCTTGATGTGCTGGAAGACCAACAAATATTCGAGTAGACGAAAGGGCATCTTTCACTAAGTTGATAATCTTCCAGCAGCTCTGGATTTCTGTATCTGCATCCGTCCCTGGGAACAGCCCGTAAATCAAATTAGGTAATTCTGGGTCAATACCAGGTAAAATAATCATGAAAGTTGTCAAACTGCCATGAATGCCCAATTGGGTCATGGAAAGAATTTATCAATCCTACCAAATTTGACTTAAATATGCTTTCGCTTTTAAAACATAGTGGATACTCTTGTCTAACACCAGAGGATAATAACTGCTGGGAGAGGCAATGCTACCCAGGTCCTTTGAGTGAAATTCAAATATATGACTTCTTGAATACCATCATTTCTTTGAACCGAAAGGGCACATTCCTTCAACACTTAAATGGAAAAACACCTAAAATCAAAACAAAGTGGCCATTGTTAATGATATATAAACTCAAAGATGGTGTCACAGGGCTTTCTGGACGTGGGCGAATTTGGTTTGGAGAACTGAAGGAAAAGTGCATGTTTATGAGTTTCTCTGAAAATGCAATTGAAATTATTTTGTCAACCTTGCTTTTTTTCATTCGGGGGGGGGGGCCAGAATTCAATTGCCAATCCATAATTGTCAGTGATTGAGAGGTGATGGCAAGCTGTCGCCTTGAACCGCAGCAGTCCTAGAGATGTAGGTATACCTGCAATGTTGGTTGGGAGGAAGTTACAGGATTTTGACTCGGTGACAATGAATAATAGTGATACATTTCCAAGTCAAGGTATATGGCTTGGAAGACAACTTCCAGGCAATGGTATTTCTCCCTATTTTTGTTACCTTTGTCCGTCTAGAATTGGCAGTCACTTTAAGGGCAATAGGCCAGGCTGTTACATCATCTGGAAAATCTAAGGAACTTCAATTTTTGAGTATGTCCCAAACAGGCTTTTGGACCAGGATTTACATTTTTAAGGCATCAACATCTAGTAAATCCATGCAATTTCCTGAAGAACTTTGGAACTGAGAGATGTCTGGAGAGACACAACCCATCACACACATCCCTCAATGTATTTTTGACAAAGAACTGTGTACAATGAGGTCACATTTATACTTGTGTTTTCCTATTCTTTTTTAACAACTTTCTGCTGCTGTTGGTCTTTTTAGGGTTGTTTGTAAAGAGTTATTATTTTCAGCAGGACTTACCAGCAAATAAGATTTTAATGAATTCATGTTTGCCTGGTTGTGATAATATTTTCTAACAACCTGTGTCTTCAGCTTGATTTTCAATCTTTAGCCAGAATCTTTTGGATGAGTTGACGATAAACCATTCTGCATCCATATTTAAGACTCAGAAGATTCATAACAGTGTAATTCAGTGCATATGTGTCACTTTGAGAGGGAAGTTTCATTCTTGCCTGGAGGCTGTAATCTGAGTGGGTAGAATATATTTCACCATCTACCAATATAAACTACATCCTATATTCCCCCAAATCTGACCCCCCCCCCCCCCCCCCCCCGCTAGGGTAAGTGCAAGGAAAGTACATGGTATTCAGTACAGAGCCCAATTCTAGCTCTGGGAGCTATCCTGTAAATTCACCTCATTTTTCTTTAAAGCTTTATCACAAAACAATCCACTTTATGTCTTCTCTCCCCATCCACAGATATGCATGTATCCTGTTAACTTGGGTGACTCACAGTCACTATATTTTTGTTACTTAGCAAACTTCCTAAGAATAGATTGTGCCGTAATTTTAGTGCAATCAGAATTTATGCAATTTAATGTAACTTCATGTACAAGCTCCAAATATTTGTCTCCACAACTGTTTTTAAACCTCATCTCACCACCTTTATGGAAGGAGACAGCAAACTCCTCAACTACTCTGTCCAAAAGGATTAGAGTTGGTCACCTCATCTCGCACCTGAAACTGAATATGCAGCTACTGTAGGAAGGGTCATTTCCACAACTGGGTGGAAACCCCAGTCATGCTTTGTGACACAGGCATGGTTATTATAAGACTGGGTTAGAAACCCAGAGGATTAGACGAATGATCTGAATTCAATGCCCAAGTCAACTGGAGAATTTAAATTCAGTTAGTCAAATAATCCATAAATGTTCAAAACCTACTAACCACTAGAAAAAGTGACCATGAAAACATCAATATGATGTAAAAAACAGTTTGGATAAGCAATGTCCTTCAGGAAGAAAAATAGTAATGATGGAAGTTGGGGAAAATTTGCATCTTTTCTTCAACAATGATTTCTAAAAGACAAACTAGTCCTAAGTGCTTTTTTTTTTAACCACATTATACCTTTATTGTTTGCTCTTAACTCTCATGGGATATGTATAATTTGAGCTAATGTTTTAGAGGATAAGAATCAGACAGAATTTGTGCCATGAAATATTGGCATGGCCGGTTGTTTCAGCAACCTGGTATATCTTCCTCCAAAATATTAGTAGAAAATCACCCAGTAATAAGTTTCAATAATGCCACTAACCCACAGAGTTCTACCACATGGAAACAGGCTCTTTGGCCCACTTTTCCCATATTGACCAACCTGGTCCCATTTGCCTGCAGTCTTCCCTTATCCCTCATTTCTATCCATCTACCTGTCCAAATGCCTTTTGAACTTTACAATTGTCCCCACTTCTACCACTTCCTCTGGAAACTCATTCCATATATCCACCATTCTCTTTGAGAAGAGGTGCCCCTCTGGTCCTTTTTAAATCTTTCCCCTCTCACCTTAAATCTATGGCCTCGAGATTTAGATTCACAGCCTGGGGGGGAGGGGGGTAGAACAATGGCTATTCCCTTTATCCATGCACCCCATGATTTAATGAACTTCTATAAGGTACCCCTCTCCCCCCCTCCCCACCACTTAGCCACCTAAATTCCAGGGAGAATAGTCTCTGTCAGACATGGAACATTACAGCACAGTACAGGTCCTTTGACTCATAATGTTGCTTATGCAGCCTTTCCTGAGAATTGAAACCTAGCATTTCTAGCAACAGGAATCTTTTCTGCACCCTTTCCAGCTTAATGATATCTTTCCTGGTCATTGGCTGATCAAAACTGTACACAGTTCTCCAAGTGCAGTTTCACCAATATCCTGCACAATTGTAACAGGAGATCTTGTACTCAAGAACTTGGTAAGAGGTGTTCTCATCCAGCTTATTGTTGAAGAAAGAACATGGACAGAATCATATCGCTACTGCAAGGTGTGCAAAAGCAAATTAAAATGCAGATGCTGGAAAGCTGAAACAAAATAAGAGTGGCTGACAATTCACCAACTTTGTATCCCTTTCCATCTGCATGACCAGACAAGTATCTCCAGAATTTCTTGTTTTTAATTTAAGATATGCAATGTATTTTACAACTGATTGACTTTCTTTGAACTCTAGTAAAGGCTGTTGAGCAGTGTTTCTAGTGATTCAATGAATCCTATCAGATATTAAAGATGGGTCTTTGCCAAGGATGGACAGAGATGCCTGGTCCAAGAGATAGCATTGTGGTACTTTGGCTCTTGACTCAGTATCAAACATGACAAGGCCAGAAATGTTGGAAACATTCAGCAGGTCAGTCAGTGTCTGGCTTCATCCACCTTTGTGCACTTGCTTAGTGATTGCTGGAGAAGAATAGAGCCTGTGGTCCTTCCCTGCACATCTGTCTTTCTCTGTACCCTGTTGCATTTCTGAATGATTTTAACACATCAACTAGAATGCCCTTCTAGAAATATGCAAAAAATAGGAAATTTCCTCCAGTGCAATAATTGGCATAATGTGTAACTACTTTATGAAATAGAAGAAATAGGCAGCAGGCATTGAGATGATTCAGAATTGATAGCATCATTTATCTGAATGTGTTTATTTAATAAAGTTGCATTTTCTTTTTAATTATGTATCAAATTCTGCATCAGATACACATGTTCCAGGTAGTAAATGACAGTTAATTTACTATTTAATAAACAAAACCATTTTGTTTTCTGCTCTCCATTTACAAATTTGCATATGGAGATCATATTCAGTTTGAATCAGGCTGATGCAGAGCGAATATGATACAAGTATTTACACTGCCCTCTGCCCAGACATTGATCCTGTGCCAGACAGTATTAAATTGCAACAGCCCAGGAGATAGGCTGTGATTTACCTCAAGGCAGAAAGTATCCATGGAATCAGCAATCTGTTTCTACCATTCAGAGTGGAATCATATTCATATGTGTCCAGCTTCAAGTGGCACCAGGTCACTTTCAAAATTTGTACTCCACACGAAGTATCGGATAAATAACTGAATTGTGTTGAATAATAATTTAATGTGAAACAGCTGCAAACTCAGTATAAATGTAAAAGAACATCAGTAGGGAAAAGGTCTTTAATTATATGCGCTGAGCTGTAGGTAGATGATGAGTGACTTAACCCTCTACGCTTTTTGCGCTTCGGAAGAAAGCTTCACTGAAAAATTATTCTTAATCTGTCAAAATTGAATGTTTTGGGTGGCACAATGTTCATTGGATCATGTCCTTAGTAAGTTACAAACAAAAACAACCAATTTCATTCAAAACAAATCTGCCCTGATATTCCATCGTACAACACTTTTTCTTTACCAAATGTTGCATCATTCAAAGTCAATTTTCCTTTTTGTACTCAATTTACTTCATGCAGATGTCCAAGGGTGGGGGGGGGGGGGGGGGGGGGACTTTCTGGAGAAAGACTCTCTTGCACACAGAATTGTTTTCTGATTTAGGTGCTGATGAACTGCAGTGAAGGAAGGGGATTGGATTCTCATCACCAAAGTGGTGCCTGGTTCCCTGCTTCTCAAACAGATGAGAGCATCCAGTGGGTGCATTAGAATTTCTGACCAATGTTTCCCTGAAGCTTGGTTAGATTATGTGCACAAATATAAACTGCTTTGTAGGAAGCAAGCCTGAAGTCAACTATGTATTGTTATTTTATCATTCAAATTCAGCAATTATAAAAGAATTCATCACAGCTGTGATGGAAAAGAACAAAACTGAGAAAGAGAAGCTGGATAGCAGCCAATTTAAGAAAAAAATGATTGGTGTTGCTAATAAAAAAGACTATCCCTATAAGACCTACGAAATAGCGACCCTCTATAAAATTGTCTCTTCATCAGAGAGACTGAATGCAGACGGGGATATTGCTTCGTTCAGCCTTTGCTCCTCCCCATAACCTTTCTTCCCTTCTCCCGAGTCTTTTATTTCAGGCAACTGCCTGCTTTTTGCTCAAACCTTGATGAGGGGCTCAGGTCCAGGATGTTGGTTTTATATTCATTAATAGGGGGAATTGAAACCAGGAGTAGAGAAGTCACGTTGCAACTTGACAAATCTCTGGTAAGACCACACTTATTTGTATTGTGTTCAATTCTGGTCACCTCATTATAGGAAGGATGTGGAAGCTATGAAGAGAGTTCAGAGGAGATTTACCAGGATGTTGCCTGGATTGGGAAACAAGTCTTATGACGCAAAATTAGCAGAGCTGGAACTTTTCTCTTTGGAACATAAAAGGATGAGAGGAGACTTGATAGAGGTATACAAGATTATGAGAGGCATACACAAGGTGGACAGACAGCACCAGTTTCCCAGGGCAGGATCAGCAAAACCCAGAGGGCGCAAGTTCAGAGTTAAGGGAGGGAAATTTAGGAGAGACATCAGGGTTTTTTTTAAACAAAGAGAATTGTGGGTGCCTACAAATGCCTTGCCGGGGATGGTAGTGGAAGCTGAAACATTAGCGGCAGTTAAGAGACTCAATGACAGACACATGATAAAGGGTTATGGGATAGGGAGGGTTTAGTACATTTTTTAAAGGAAGGAATATATGGGTCAGCACAACATTGAGGGCCAAAGGGCCTGTACTGCACTGTGTTGTTCTATATCTTTACCTCCTATGGACATTGCTCAATCTGCTGAATTCCTCCAGCATTTTTGTGTTTCACTTGATAAAACAGTTGATTATTTTGCCACAGTGAGATGAGATTGCAGAATTAAGCTTACAATCAGACTACCAGGTCTTAAAGATGACAGAGCAATTTTGAGTGGCTGAGTCGCCTCTTATTTTATGTTTGTAGGTACAGTGGTCATCTTTTTTTGTCAGCAAATATTTTTGGGTCCTCTGTTCCTTTCATATGAAATTATGCAGTGCTGAGTATAGAAAGTACAGTCTCTGATAAAATTAGTTTAACAGGCAAGCATGAAAAGTTAATTGTATGTATTTTCAAAAAAAAGTGATGTAATTTCTGGACAGAGGTCATAATGTGTAATTATAGCAATGCATCAAATCTAAAATTTCACTGGTACTGAAGGCTCACCTGTATTGTAGTAGACTTATGCTTGCTAAATTAATAACTTACCCTTTTATCTATTAATCAGTCAATAATTTTATTAATATGGATTCCATATTGTGATGTTGTTCAGCGACTCTGATCATTGTGTTCTAAATTGGCTGCTTTTCAGCTTGAACACTCTTTCTCCATCATTGGTCTGGGGAACCCTGCTGCCAGCCACACACTAGCACCATAATTTAAATATGCTATGCTGCAGGTTGTTTGAGGCTGTGCTACAGTGAGCAGATGCTGAGAGGGACACCACAGGGAGCCATAAAGAGAAGGAGATGGAAGAAACACAGCCAGCTTACATGCAAATTATTTTCTTGGCATAACTTATTCTTCTATCTGGGGAATCAGCTATCAGAATGTTTACAAATATATTTTAAATACAGTGAAACTACCCCAAATTTATGACCCAATTGTCAAAAATGAGACCTTAATTTATTTATGACTATTTTTTGTGATAAAGCTAAAAGGAAAACTCATTATATACAAAATGGGGTTTGATTGAAAAGATGTTTCAATGGCAAAGACTAAATTGAGCATATGGAAATGTAAACTCTTTTTAATTAGACACAATACACCTCATGTGGTTTTGCTCACAGGCTGAGGATGAGATCTTGCAGCGTGGACAGCAGGGCAGTGTTCAGGAAAGGCCGAGAAAGAAACCTAGCTTCAAAAAAAAATGCAACTTAAGTTACCCTGGCTCGGTAGTGGTGTGTCAGTCTCCCAGTCAGAAGGTCATGGGTCCAAGCACCATTCCAGAATTTGAGAACATAATTAAACTGACATTTGGAGCTGTGAGAGTACCATGCTGTCAACATGTTGCTTTTCACATGTGATGTTGAATCAAGACCACGTGTACCATTCTGGTGGATGCAAAACTCTCCAAAATGCTAATGGAAAAATATTATCTGAGCAAACAATTCCTTTATCAACATGACCAAAACCATTACAAAATAGCATCCACATTCACAACAAACCAGATCTATTTCTAGACTTAATTTTCTAATCTATAAGTTGCTTTCAGATGTGAAAGATTCTATGTATTCTCCAGGTCAGCTTCATGATCAATGCAGATGAATGAGGGTTTATTGTCATACATAATGAAACACTATAGCTTCCCTGCTATGTAAAATGCAATAACAAAAATTAAGTACAATTAAAACATCATGAAGAGTAAAAAAAATATATAAAAGGAATAGAAATTTTTAAAAAAATAATAAGCATTTACATAGTTGGTCGGGCATGTGAAAAATATGTTATGTCAGCAAACTCACAGAGCTTTGGCGGCCTTGTAGTGTATTAGTTCAGGTTCAAGAGCCTGATAGCTGTTGAAAAGAATGAAGAGGTACTGGACCTCAGGCTTCTGTACCTTCAGCCTGAAGGTAGCAGTGAGCAGAGAGCATAGCCAGGGTGAGGCTGGGGGGTCTTTTATGATGTTGGCTGCCTTCTTCAGGTAGCATCTTACGCAAGTAAGATGTTCCAAAACAAATGGATATTAGGTTAATTGGGTGTAATTGGGCAGTGTAGATTTGTGGGCCAAAGGGACTGTTACTTTGCTACGTCTCTAAATCACAGAAAAAATAAATTATATTTGATTAATGGTGGGATTTTAACTTATAGGAACCATGCTATTCAGCAATGACATCTGTGATAATATAATGGAAATAAAATTATAATTTACCACATTCATTTTACAGGGTCATTTGGGTTAAAATTAGTTCATGTTAAATGCATTAAATATTTTCAGCTTTTCTTTGCAATGAAAGTAATGGTAAGAGCCACAAGTTTGGGTTAAAATTTTCAAACTACAGCAACCAACATACAGTAGTTACTTCTACATATTTAATTCTTCTGCAGTCCTGTGAAAACAAAGGTCCGAATAATTGAACATGCATAATTATTACACTCTCTATTTTATTTTTTAAAAAATTGGACACATGAGAAAATAGGATTTGATCACTCAGCCCCACAAACCAGTCCATTCAATATGAATACACCCATTCTGCCCCAGGTCTCATCGCCTCTGCTGTGTCAGTTTCCTATGACCCAAAATTGACCCAACATTCAAAGATGTAGCTAATGTATCTGTAAATACCACTAATTATCTAACCTCCACAACCTTCACCATCCTCTGTTGCAACTTCCTGTATATCTCAGATTTAAATGACCACCCCCTGATCTTCTATGTTCCCTCGATGGAAACTCTGCCCTGGGCAGAACAGACTCAACAACAACCCTGTCATAGCCCCGAAGTATCTTATGTACCAATAAGATTGCCTCTCATTCTTCTAAGCTCCAATAAATTTAGATACATAATTTCTTTAGCCATTCATATAACCATATAACCACTTACAGCACAGAACAGGCCAGTTCGGCCCTACTAGTCCATGCCGTAGCAAATCCCCACCCTCCTAGTCCCACTGACCAGCACCTGGTCCATACCCCTCTAGTCCCCTCCTATCTATGTAATGATCCAGTCTTTCTTTAAATGTAACCAATGATCCCGCCTCGACCACGTCTGCCGGAAGCTCATTCCACATCCCCACCACCCTCTGCGTAAAGAAATTTCCCCTCATGTTCCCCTTATAATTTTCCCCCTTCAATCTTAAACCATGTCCTCTAGTTTGAATCTCCCCCTTTCTTAATTGAAAAAGCCTATCCACATTTACTCTGTCTGTCCCTTTTAAAATCTTAAACACCTCTATCAAGTCCCCTCTCAATCTTCTACGCTCCAGAGAAAAAAGCCCCAGTCTGCACAACCTTTCCCTGTAACTCAGACCCTGAAATCCTGTCAACATTCTCGTGAACCTTCTCTGCACTCTCTCTATTTTGTTTATATCTTTCCTATAACTTGGTGACCAAAACTGTACACAGTACTCCAAATTTGGCCTCACCAATGCCTTGTACAATTTCATCATAACCTCCCTACTCTTGAATTCAATACTCCGATTTATGAAGGCCAACATTCCAAATGCCTTCTTCACCACATCATCTACCTGAGTATCAGCCTTGAGGGTACTATTTACCATAACTCCTAAATCCCTTTGTTGCTCTGCACTCCTCAATTGTCTACCATTCAATGTATATGACCTATTTAAATTTGCCTTTCCAAAATGCAGCACCTCAAACAATCCCAGTAAATCTCTTTGGGACTTCTGCCAATACCATTATGTCCTTCCTTAAATTAGGGAACAATACTCCATGTGTGACCTTACCAGCATCTTTTATAATTGCAACAATACGTCCACATTTCTAAACTCCATCCCTCTTGCAATAAACTCCAATGTACCATTTGCCTTCATTATTTTTATGCTGTTCATGCATAAAGTTCCCTTTGTACTTTGATCATTTCCAAGGTGATAGTATGTCTTTAGATTTCTCTCACTAAAATGCATAACCGCACAGATTTCCGCATTACCCAATTATTTTTATTTTACACTGTGCTTCCATAATTTTACTCTGTAAGGCCTCCAGTAATTACAGACCCAATGGTGTGGTTGCATGCTAACTGTCTTGTTAGGTCAGGAAAAATTAGGGATGAATAATGCCAGCAATGTCCACACCTCATGCAAACATAACCAAATGAAAAAATGTGTCACTCTCAACAACTGAAATATAATTTTAAATATATACTTTTTATCCTCACCTTATGTCATGAGAGTGACATTTTTAATGGGATGGAAACTCTGGCAATTGTTCTTCTTTATTTTTTTTTAATTTGTTATTTTTTGCACTGTGAACCATATTAACCAAAATACACACAAACATTTCCTTCTTGAATATACACAGTGTTATTTCCTCCCCTTTATCCCCCCTCCCTTCCCTCCCTCCTTCCTAACCCCCTCCCTACCCACTAAATATTCACCATATACATTAAATAAACCCATTAAACAATGTCATCACACAATGAAAATAAATAAGAAAATTGTATCATCTACTTTTACACATTGGGTCAGTTCATTTCGTCTTTTTCTCATTCTATCATTTTAGGGGGTGGATGTCCGTGGTAGGCCCTCTCTGTTGTGTTCCATGTACGGTTCCCAAATTTGTTCGAATACTGTGACTTTATTTTTTAAATTATATGTTATTTTATCGAATGGAATACATTTATTCATTTCTATGTACCATTGCTGTACTCTCAGGCTCTCTTCTGATTTCCCGGTTGACATTATCCATTTTTTTTGCTACAGCTAAGGCTATCATTATAAATCTTTTTTGTGCTTCATTCAACTTAAGTCCTAATTCTTTACTTCTTATATTACTTAGAAGAAAGATCTCTGGATTTTTTGGTATGTTGCTTTTTGTGATTTTATTTAATACCTGATTTAGATCTTGCCAAAACTTTTCCACTTTCTCAATGCCCAAATTACATGTATTGTTGTTCCCGTTTCCTTCTTACAGCAAAAACATCTGTCTGATACTGTTGGGTTCCATTTATTTAACTTTTGGGGCATGATATATAGCCTATGTAACCAATTATATTGTATCATGCGTAACCTCGTCTTTATTGTATTTCTCATAGTTCCGGAGCATAGCTTTTCCCATTTTTCATTTTTTATCTTTATGTTTAGAACTTGTTCCCACTTTTGTTTGGTTTACAGCTTATTTCATCATTCTCTTTCTCTTGCAGCTTGATGTACATGTTTGTTATAAATCTTTTAATTATCATCATGTCTGTAATCACATATTCAAAGCTGCTTCTTTCTGGTAACCTCAGCCTGCTTCCCAATTTGTCCTTTAGGTAGGTTTTTAGTTGATGGTCTGCATACATTGTACCATGAGTTATTCCATATTTGTACTTCATTTGTTCAAAAGATAATAAATTATTTCCTGAAAAACAATTTTCTATTCTTTTGATCCCTTTCCTCTCCCATTCTCCAAAGGAAAGGTTATCTATTGTGAAAGGGATTAGTTGATTTTGCGTCAATAATAATTTTGGTAGTTGGTCATTTGATTTTTTCCTTTCTACGTGACTCTTCTTCCAAATGTTGAGCAGATGGTGCAGTACTGGTGAACTTCTATATTGCACCAGTTTTTCATCCCACTTATAAAGTATATGTTCTGGTACCTTCTCCCCTATTTTATCTAGCTCTAACCTGGTCCAATCTGTTTTTTCCCTTGTTTGATAAAAATCTGATAGATATCTTAATTGTGCTGCTCTATAATAATTCTTAAAGTTTGGTAGCTGTAAGCCCCTTGTTTGTACCATTCTGTTAATTTATCTAGTGCTATCCTCAGTTTCCCCCCTTTCCATAAGAATTTCCTTATTATTTTCTTTAGCTCGTTGAAGAATTTCTCTGTTAAGGGAATTGGTAACGATTGAAATAGGTATTGTATCGTTGGGAAGACATTCATTTTAATGCAATTTACCCTTCCTATCAGTGTTAATGTTAAATCTTTCCAATGTCCTAAGTCATCTTGTAATTTCTTCATTAATGGCTGATAATTTAATTTGTATAGATGGCCTAGATTCTTTGGCTTGGCTTCGCGGACGAAGATTTATGGAGGGGGTAAAAGTCCACGTCAGCTGCAGGCTCGTTTGTGGCTGACAAGTCCGATGCGGGACAGGCAGACACGGTTGCAGCGGTTGCAGGGGAAAATTGGTTGGTTGGGGTTGGGTGTTGGGTTTTTCCTCCTTTGCCTTTTGTCAGTGAGATTATTATCTAGTCTAATACCTAGGTATCGGATTGCTTGTGTTTGCCATTTAAATGGTGATTCTTTCTTAAACTTTATGAAATCCACATTATTCATTGGCATCGTTTCACTTTTATTTGCGTTGATCTTGTACCCCGATATTTCTTATGTAATTCTTTTATTGGTAATTCTGGTTCTGTTAAGTATACTATGATGTCATCTGCAAATAGACAGATTTTATATTCCTTCTCTTTTATTTTTATCCCTTTTATTTTATTTTCTGTTTTTATCAGTTCTCTGGCAATTGTTCTTCACGGTTGACTATTCATGACTCAAATGTTGCAGTCCTGTAGTACAATATAGCCATGCATCTGCTCAAATAGTCCCAATGACTGGTATTTTCATCCTGTGTGTGCAGTTAGAGGTTCCCTTAATTATATTTTAAACGAGGGTGCTTGGAGTTTACACTCAGATTGATAGTTTTACACTGCAACTTTGCCCCACTTGTCATTTCCAATCAAGCTGGTCCCATTTGTCTGCATTCAGCCCATATCTCTCTATATCTATCCTATCGATACTCCTGCCGAAATACTTTTTAAGCATTATGAGTGTATCTGCCTCTATCACATCCTTTGGCGGATTATTCCTTGTACCCACTACCCTCTGTGTTAAAATTAGATTAGTTTGCAGGCAGGTCTTTGAAAACTTGGCAGGGTTGAAAACTGTTCAGAACTTACTATTTTGGTCAAAAAATAGCAGATTTTTAATCTATTTAGTTGAGTGCCTTTTAAGTTTATGAATCCTTTTTCTGCACAACAGTATCTATCATGGATAAGATTTAAACAAGAAGAAAATGACCCTGCAAGTTACCAAATGCTAATACCATTGATAGAGTTAGAAGCTCTCCAATAATTATCAAAATGGTCACAATTATATTAAGAACCCTTGAAGTCTTTTTTTGTTTTCTCACATTAGGTACTTGACAATCATTTTAAAAAGATTAGCAGGAAGATAGAAAATACATTGATGTACTTTGAGATGACATAGGGTATGAGATAAAGGACTGCACACAAAACTGTCTAAAATAAATTCACATTTCATTGTTTTCCCAAAATGATATTTTATAATGTGTAGTTGTAAGAATTTTAGAACAAAATAATTGGCAGAGCACAAAACAATTGAATATATATTACAGTATGCTCTGGAGAATGTTTGTTGAAACTAGCTATTCCCTAAGAGCCAGAAAACACTTTCACCAACTTCTTGACACACAAATTAAATATATTTTGCATTTTTGCCATTGATTGATCCATTGTGTCAGTCTTGCACAAATGCAAGGGGATTGACATCAGGAATGCTGATATTGCACAACATAATTGGACACAGTACAAATGTACAGCTCTGCAGTCTTCAAAAGGTTGAGTACAATCTGCTGCAATCCCAAAAACCACGTACTCCAGAGTTATTTTTCAGAGAAAATTACTCTGGAATTTGTTTTTGTCATGTTCCTGAGATTGATTAATGACTTTAATACTTGTTTTAAATTTTACGGCTGCCAAGCATTTATGTGAATGGAAAGTCTGCAAAATACTATGTCTGCAATATTCTAAATCCACGTGAGAAAATGTGTCAAGAACGACATCATGGATTTATTCAGATTTGCATAAATTTAGGGTTCCAAGAAAATAAATTAGGTAACAATTTTTACATCAGTCAATTGACTTTTGCTTTCTGCCAGGTTCCTGAGAACTATGCTTAGACATTCGTCGATAGATTTCTCCACACAACACAAGCAGTTAAATAAATGGGAAATTATCCATTTGTCTCCTATAATTCACTTTGTGCAGATTCCCCTCAGTTTTTGAAGGATTTAGCCATTGAGCAATCTATTCCATGTGATACTCTTCAACTTTTCAGAAGTATCTCAAACACAGCAAAGACTAAGAACTCAAATCTTACTGATGTTCTGTTAAAATTAATTAGATACTCCTTGATCATGCATTTTGTCTGCAGTTAAAAGAACAGGAGGTATAGAAGATGGTAAGGATCAATTATAATCACATAATCACAATTAGGCCAAACTGCAAGACTGAACAAAAGTCAGTGGAATAAATCAAGATGCAAAAGGAAAGAAAACAAATCTCAAAGGTGTTGCAATTACATAATTTACTGAATGTTGTTCCAAATATAAAGGAAAAATAAAAAGGAGAATCACTGCCAACTAAACATACAAACTGGTCACGTGAAACTTGAAGCTGGCTGATTTTAAAAGAAAACAACTTAGCAATTCTTCACCAAAGATTACAACAGTTGAAGAAATTTTTGTATACCAAAAAAATGTATTAAAAAATTCAAGTTTAAGATTGTTATGATTATCTAGGAAGATGTTCCATTACCTGCACTTCACCAATTAATGGACACCTCAGAGACTGAAGTCAAGCTGAGCAACTGCTTTTCGGTGGCACATGACTCAAATCCTAACACAACTTAGCCTTTCCACCATAGGTCAGGAGTGTGAGGGAATACACTCCACTTGCCAAAATGATTGCAGTTCCAACGATATTCAAGCTCACTGCTGTCAAGGACAATGCAGCCCAATTGATCAGATCTGCAATCCTAAATATTCACCTCTCAGCCTCTGTGGTTGCAGAATAGACCCAACAAGAAATGAACTCGAGTTATTCACTTAGCCCATTCCAAAAGCATTTCACAAACCTGCAACATCTTAATGTTAAATAGGATTCAAGGTTCCTTTTATTGTCACATGATAATACATTAAAAATGTACCATACATGATTAACTTTTGCCTGCCATAAGTCAAAGAGCTGCTATTAGTATTGCCTGGGCCCATTACAGTACGAGAGAAAGAGAGTCCCCTCAGAGTCACTGAGTCTCCATGCACCAAACTCCTGCAACCTCTGCAGCCGCATACAGCCCACAGCCCATGCAGATCCCCTGACTCCAAGTCACCCACAGCCTGTTTGGGTCGCTCAGCCACTGAGCCCCTTGCTGGTCTGCTGCCATGGTCATCGTCCATTTTGGCTCACGAGTTCATGCTGCCCAATTTACACCCAATTAGCCTACATCCCTGGTACATTTTGAATGGTGAGAGGAAACCAGAGCCCCCAGAGAAAACCCATGCAGATACGGGGAGAACATACAAACTCTTTACAGACAGTACAGGATTTGAACCCCGATCCCGATTGCTGGCGCTGTAAAGGTGTTGCACTAACCATAATGCCAACTCTGCTGCCCCTGTAGGGTTGTATCCTTTGATTCTCTACTCTTTCTAAGGTAGTAAGAGCAAGTTCAAGATCCTGATCATTGTTGGATTTTTAATAAACTGTTCTTGAACTAAGTGGTGCAGGATTTCAAGCTTCTGCCTGAAGGTAGCAGTGAGAAGAAATTGTAATGAGGGTATGTCAAATTTGAAAGCAGAATACAATGTTAATGGGAAAACTCTGAAGAGGTACATGGAACTGAGCAAAATGCAATAGGGAGATTTTAGGCAGTTGTTAAAGCAGGTTATTGTGGGCTAAAGAGCCTGTTTGGACAGTACATTTTTAGGTTCTGTGTTCCAACAGGTGAACCTTATGATGTTGTCGGACTTCTTGAGGTTGCACCTCAGATATATCTTTTCAATAAAGTAGCCTCTATCCTGAAATACCCCCATCACCAAGGCCATGCCATCTTCACTCTGCTACCATTGGGAAAAAAGATACAGGAGCTTAAAGACAAGCACTCAGCAGCACAAAGACAACTTCTTCCCCACTGCCATCAGACCCCTGAATAATCAATGAACCAAAGATACTGCCTCACTTTTTGTGCACTAGCTTTTTTTAATTTGTTGTTGTAAGGGTGGTTTATATGAATGTTTGCACGATGACGCTGCCGCAAAGCACTGAATTTCATGACAATAATTTTTGATTCTGAACCCAAATGAAATTGTTTGCCTCAATATCATTACAAAATCAGATCTGTGCAACCATGACCATCAGATGAAGTATCAAAGCATTGTATTGAAGAAGAAATCATTGCCCCCTGTCCTCAACACCTTCTAAGCTCCTTCCACTGCTGCAAAACCTCCAGACTGTCACCTCTAGACTGTCATTCTCCTTAGAGTGTTCTGTCTGTCATGAGAACATTTCTGCATGTTAGTAAATGTATATCAAAGGCTTGATCCATAACTCCATCATCTCAGACATGAGCAAAAAAATCATTGGTCCACTGAATTTATTCCAACCTGACTCCATAAGCTCCTTGGCTACGAGAGACAATTCTCTTGAATTCTCATGCTGCAGTGCTTATGCTCTCTAATATTCAGTGATTCATGGTGAGATAGGAAGGCATGCACAGAGCTGAACGAGAACTTCAAAACACTGCATCTGAAGGTCTCCCAACTGATCTCTTCATGCACCACATGAAGTAAAAGTGTCCACAAAGTAGCAATTCCACGAGGCAACAAATTGAACATTGCAATACTTAGAGAAAGCAGAGGATGGATTGTCACTTTTCTTTGGTTTGTCTCAAGAAGAACAATGTGAGATATGAAGTGATCACACCACTTTGGACCAACAATGCAGTTCTCAAGTTTCTCAAAATATTGATTGAGAGCATTTGTCGCAATAAGTCCCACCTCTCAGAATATTCCCATACTCCCATTTCCCCATAGATTCACTGTGACTTATTCTCTGCCACATGACCACTATCTCTTGTATGATTCTCATGCCACTTGCAAAAGGGGAAATTTACAACCGACAATTAACCTACCAGGACATCTCAAGCAGTCAGGGGGAACATCAATTTGCAGAGAAAATATGCAAACTCTACACAGACAGCACTGGAGGTCAGGATCAAAACCAATTCACTTACCCCAGTACCACTGTGCCGCTCACATATGCACATGTGTATTTATCATGAAAGCCAGTCATTTTGTTTTTTTTGTTAATTCCAGGGTTATTGTAAAGTTGTTCTGGGTAGATGGTGAAGTCCAGTTTCTAAAAAAATAATCCAATAAATTTAAACATGTATCCAATAATGTTGGGGGAAGCACAGATAGCAAAGCATGGGTTTGAATCCCATGCTGTCTGTAAGGATTTTGTACGTTCTCCCCATATCTGCATGGGTTTTAAATGGGGGTGCCAGTTCATCCCACCCTTCAAAATGTACTGAGTTGTTGGTCAATTGGGTGGGTTGAAAGGGCCTGTTACTGTACTGTATGTCTACATTATATTTTAATTTAAAAATTTAACTGTGCTACCTCCATATCCAATCTGGCTGTCGCAGAAACCTACAGCAATTAGTGCTGCCTGCATTGTTTCAAGTTATGAGAGTCCGACAAGCAGTGGTGTCCAAGGATCTAAAGATCAGTTGAACAGATATTTTCTCTCAGGATGGCTGAGAGAAAGTGAAGACCATGTAGAGAAGGTTAAAATGCTAAAGGAAGGAGGAAAAGGAGAACAGTAGAGGATTCCCATCACAAAATCCTTATCCACTGAGAGAAAAGCAATTTTTCTGGCTTGTCCGCTGGTGAGGATCAAGCTGGGATGATTGATTGCAGGATTACTTTTTCATTAAAACTATAATCCTCAACTGTGACAGAAACATTACTGAACTTGCATGGGAGCCAAAAGACCCTGAAGAATTGCAGTCTGAATTTGCATCACAGCACTCAGATATCAAGGGACAGCAATCAGAAGCTGCAGCATTGGCAAAGTGCTAATGTTCAGATTTCAAATTTATTGTCAAAGTACATACATGACATCATCCTGAGATTCCTTCATCCTGCAGGCGAAGATGAATTACCACTAATTGGTAGTGCAAAAAATAACCTGTGCACTGCGTAAACATAAACAAACAACTGTAAACAGATAATGAATGTAAACAAACTGACTGTGCAATACAGACAGAACAAAAAGAAAATAAAGTGCACAAGTAAGAGTCCTTAAATGAGTCTCTGATTGAGTTTGTCATTGAGGTGTCTGATGGTGGAGGGGTAGCAGTTGTTCCTGAACCTGGTGGTGTGAGTCTTGTGGCACCTAGACCTCTCTCCTGATGGCAGCAGCGAGAGCAGAGCATGTACTGTGTGGTGAGGGTCTTTAATGATTGCTGCTGCTCTCTAATGGTAACATTCCCTGTAGATGTATTCAATAGTGGGGAGGGTTTTGCCTGTGATGTCCCGGGCTGTGTCCTCTACCTTTTGGAGGTCTTTATGCTCAGGGGTATTGATGTTTCCATACCAGACTATGATGCAGTCAGTCAACACAATTTTTACCACAGCTCTGTAGAAATTTGCCAGGGTTTCTGGTGTCATACCAAACCTCTGCAAACTCCTGAGGAAGTAGAGGTGCTGACATGCTTTCTTCACAATGCTATTGTTGTGTTGGGTCCAGGAAAGATCCTCCAAGATAATGTCTTGCTCACCCTCTCCACCTCAGATCCCCCAATGATCACTGGATTGGATACCTCTGGCTTTCCTTTCCTGAAGTCAACAATTAGCTCCTTAGTTTTGGTGAGATTGAGTGCAAGGTTGTTATTAAGGTTGGCTCCATTCCCTGTGAATACTTCTGAATCAAGTTAGCATTGGCATGCTCCACACTCCCTCAAACAGAGCATGAACCTTCTGGCAGGCAAGCCATTTCAAAAATACTGGTAGTTTCATCAAAATCCTTATCCAGGTCTTTTGCAGAACAACAATATGTATCTTAGTATATTGAGCCCCTTCACTGATGCTACCCCTTTAGTCTTGGAGCTCATAACTGGTCTGTGAAATCAAGTACTGATGTGACTTCAGGATACATCTACCTGCTGTACAGCTTACTGTTGTTGGATATTTGAACTGCAAAAGTAAAGGATAGGGATGACTTACAAGGAACTAAAAGCCATTGGGTGCATCAGCCATTTTTAAATCACAAAGGAATGTGCACTTAGGGGAGTGAGCTATGAGGAGAGTGTTAGCTATTAGGATGTCCTGAACTTCAAAATATGAAGTTCGTAAACTTCTTAAGGTACCATGTCCTGAAACTTGGACCACACTACTGGCATTATCTTCCAGAGTTAATTGTTCCCTCAACTTCCTGAGGTTGAGTCTGGAATGCCTCCTGGCCTGCTATAGATACATGAGGCTTCACATATTTCCCACTGTCTCCACCATGTGCATGACTGATTTGTTTGAACACAGTGGATCCAATACTTTTCTATCATTAGATATTGGCCATAGTTAAAAACTTGACTGAATGAACAACACTCTCTCACTCAATTTCACCAAGGCACTGATTGTGACCTTTTGGAAAGGAAAACCAGAGGTATACAATCCAGTAATCCTTGGGAGAATCAGAGGTGAAAAGGTCAGTGTCTTTAAATTTCTGGGTGGCACTTATCTCGATGGCCTGTCCTGGACCCATCACATCAATGCAAATGCGACGGAAAGCACCACAGAGTCTCTGGTTCTTTGGGAGTCTGCAGAGGTTCAGTATGTCATCAAAAACCTTGGCAAACTTCTTCAGATGTGTAGTAGAAAGTGTTGTGACTGGCTGCATCACAGCCTTGTACAGAGGCATCAATACCTCTGAGCGAATAATCCAGCAAAAGGTAGTGGAACTGACCCAGGCAAATCTCTCCCCACCATCAAGAATATCTACATAGAATGTTGCTGACAGGGAACAGCATCAATTGTCAAAGATCCGCACCATGCAGGCTACACTCACTGTTGCCATCAGGAAGAAGGTATAAGTGCCACAGGATTCAGGCCACCAGGTTCAGGAATGGATGTTAACCCCCAACTATCAGACTCCTGAATAGCATTTAGAGACTCATTTAAGGGTCCATATTTTACCCATTATTTTTTACTATATATTTATACCTATATCATCTTTTTCACAGTCAGTTTGTTTAAAATTTTTTTTGAGTATAGTATACTGTTACCAATATAGAAATACTCCCTGGACCACAAACAAAGAATCTCAAGCTTGTATGTGGTGTCGTGTATGTACTCTGACAATAAATATGAACCAATGCTTGAGATTCTCAGCAAGTTAAACAGCAAACTTTATAAAACAAAGATAAAGATACAAAATCCATGTTTCAGGCCTGAGCCCCTCATCAAGGTCTAAGCAAAATGTTGGCAGGCACCTGAATAAAATGGTTTGGGGGGGAGGAGGAAAATTGGGCCACAGGCAAGAGGTAATAGGTGGATGAGGGAGGGAGGGCACAACAGCAAACAGGGGAAGGGGAATAACTCTGTGATTGGAGAGGGGAGAGGGTGGTGAGCTGGAGGAAAGACGACAAAGGAAAGGGGAAGAGAGGGAGAACAGGGAGTGGCCTAGCAGAAACCAATGTCAATGTCATACAGTTGGAGAGTGCCCAGACGGAATATTAGGTGTTGTTCCTACAATTTACAAGAGGTCATGGTTTGCCAGCGCTTGGGGCCATGGACAAACATGTCAACGCAGGAGTGGGGCGCAGAATTTAAGTGGTTGGCCACAAGGAGATCTGTGTCATTGATAGGAACAGAGCGGAGGTGCTCAGTGAAGTGATCTCCCAGTCTGCCTCCAGCCTCTCCAATGTAGAAATGGCGACAATTGGAGCACTGGATGTCTCCCGCAGATTTACAAGTGGAGTGTTGCTTCACTTGGAAGGACTGCTAGGGGCCCTGAATGCTGGTGAGGGAGGTGGTATGGGCTCAAATGTGACAGCTCCTGCGGTCACATGGGAATGTGCCAACGGGGCGATTAATGGGATGAGATGAGTGGAAAAGGGAGTCACGGAGGAATCCTTCCAGACAGAAGGTGGAGAGGGGAAGATGTATCTGGTGGTGGGACCATGTTGTAGGTGATGGGAATGTTGGATGCGGAGGCTGGTGGTGAGGACAAGGAAAATCCTATTTTTCTTGAGTCAAAGGGGGGCAGGGCAGATAAGCAGGAAATGGAAGAGATGTGGGTAAGGGCTGAATGAATGGTGAAAAAGGAGGGCATCACAGATTATCTGGAATGAAACACCTCATCTAAAGAGCAGATGCAATGGAGACAGAGGAATTGAGAGAAAGAAATAGAAATCTTACAGAGAATTGGGTGTGAAGAAGTAGAGTCAAGGAAGTTGTGGAAGTTGGTCGGTTTGTAAAAAAAATGTCTGAAGGAAGTTTTTCTCCTGAGATAGAAACAGAGTGATCAAGAAAGGGGTCAGTGTTACTGGAGGGGCACCAGGTGAATTTGAGGTCTGAGTGAAAGTTAGCAGCAAAGTTAACAAAGTTGATGAGCTCATCACGGGTGGATGAAGCAGCATGAACATAGGTCAATGCATTGAGGGAAGAGTTGAGGAGTGTTGCTTGTGCAGGCTTACAACATGGATCACTCCACAAGATCAACAAAAAGGCAGGCATATCGGGACCCATGGCTACTCCATTGACTTGGAGAAATTGGGATGAGTAAAAGGAGAAGTTATTGAGGGTAAAAACAAGCTTTTTTTCCAGGCAAAGGAGGATGGTGGTGGAGGGGGATTGGTTCAATCTGTTGTTAAGAAAGAAACGAAGGGTTTTGAGATCTTCCATATGCGGAACGGAGGTGTAGAGAGATTGGGCATTCATAGTGAAAGTGAGGCAGTCAAGTTCAAGGAATTGGAAGTTATTGAAGAGATGGAGAGCATGTGACATATCACGGATGTAGGTTGGGAGGAACTGGATCAGGGAAGAAAAAAATGGAGTTGATGTAAGATGATATTAGTTTGGTGGGTAGGAGCATGCGGAAACAATGTGTCCACCTTAATAATTGGGTTTGTATGAGACTGAACTGAACAGTGGAGGGATGGGAAATAATGAGTTTGGAGGCCATGGGAGGGAGATGATCAGAAGTGATGATATTAGAAATGGCATGTGAGACCATGGTTTGATATTCTTTGGTGGGATTCTGTTGAAGGGTTAAGTAAGAAGAGGTGTCTGAGAGCTGTCGTCTGGTCTCAGCAAGGTTGGGGTCAGTGCGCCAGTCCACAACAGAACCACCTTTGTCTGCAGATTTGATGGAAAGTTGGGATTTGTCCCATGAGGTTGGAGGGAAGAGTGTTAAGAAGGGGAGAGATTAGAATAAGAGATGGGAGTGGTGAAGCTGGAACAGTTGATGTCTTGGCAGCAATTGGAAATATAAAGATCTACAGCATGCAGCTGGCCAGGACAAGGTGTCCAAGAGGAGGAAGAAGGATTTTTAATTGGAACTTTGATGCTGACTTGGATAGTTTCCCAAGTCTGTCAGCAGTCAAACTTGAAAAACTTGTCAGCTCCTCCTATTGTCATGTTATTCTTCGGCAGTAAGCAGTGGTCATTGGTATACCAGACACCCTGCTGAAAGGTGAACAGCATAGTCCACACTGCATGGATACTGCTATGTAGAAATGAGTAGGAAGCATTTAGAGGGCCTCCTCTCTTTGTAAATAAAGAGATGAGTGTCATTCTTACATTTTCATCTGCCATTTTACTGGGGCCATGAGTGGGAAGGGAACTTTGAGAACCAGTGTCATTGGTCCATTTCCTTTGGAGTTATGAAACCATGCACAGAATGAGTCAATTTGGTATGATTGAAACAGTGCTTTTTCTTTCTACTCACAGACCACCTTACTAATCACAGAGCACCTATGCCATAGGGATTTCTTAAGGTGGAATGTAAGTTTAGGGGACAGTTTGAAAACCACTGCTCTCTCAGAACCATACTCAAGGATTAGAAGTGGCAGGACAGAATCAGTGAGAGAAAGACAATAACTCTTTGTGGAATGATACAAAATATTGCTCGGGCTGCAGGAGAACTATTGGAAACAATAATTCTGAATTAATCTTTTTAATTATTTGCTTCTCCCACTCCCACAGCAGCATTCTTGACAACTTCTGCAAGCATCTTCCTCGACCTGGGGAATAGTTTAAGCCTTCGCCTCAGATTTTTAGATTTATTGTCAGAGTACATACATGACATCATATACAACCCTGAGAATCTTTTTTCCTGCAGGCATGGCAGAATTACCACTAATTGGTAGTGCAAAAAATAAACTGTGCACTGAGTAAACATGTAAACAAAGGACTGTAAATAGTTAACAAATGTAAACAAACTGACTGTGCAATGCAGACAGAACAAAAAGAAAATCAATCAGTTGCACAAGTAAGAGTCCTTAAATGAGCCTCTGACTGAGTTCGTATTGAGGAGTCTGATGGTGGAGGGGTAGCAGCTGTTCCTAAACCTGATGGTGTGAGTCTTGTAGCACTTATATCTCTTTCTTGATGGCTGCATCAAGAACAGAGCATGTGCTGGGTGGTGTGGGACTTTACTGATAGCTGCTGCCCTTCCATGGCAGCGTTCTCTATAGATGTACTCAATAGTGGGGAGGGTTTTACCTGTGATGTCCTGGGCTGTATCCACTACCTTTTGCAGGGCTTTATGGTCAGGGGTATTGGTGTTCCCATACCAGACCGTGATGTAGCTAGTCAGCAAACCTTCAACCACACCTCTGTAGAAATTTCCAGGGTTTCTGGTATCATTTCTGTTGCTTTCACTTTCCTGGTCTGTTCACATTTACTTCTATTTCCTTTTGTTTTATCCTCAATCTCCCTCCAAGTTACCACCTCTGCAATGGGCGATAAAACATAAGGCTTCAAGAAATATCAGAGAGAGCATCATGTGACATAAAATATCAGTACCTACCTTATTAATGTATTTATGAGGGGAGATCCTTTGTAGTGATACAGTTGACAAAAGTATAGAGCAGAGATTATGGGCACGACTCACACATGGCGACAGATTATACCTCACAGATTTTTAGCTCCCGGTTACTAATCATGGATTTTAAAAATTGTACTTATCCCAGTGTAGCTTTGCTTTAGGTGCCCAAGAGTTGAAAGATTATCTAGAATTCTATTTTTTTTTTGGAAAACATGCCACAACTTCAAAATGTTAAACATTGCTTCAATCAAACAATACCAGAAAAGGGTCGACTTTTAATCACAGAAAAATTAATGGAATTGCCACAAATCTCATTATAATCTTCTCGTATTTTTATGGAAATGCAATTAACTGCCGAAATGTTTGGGAAAAGTTTACTGAAGAGAATGAATGGCCTTTAGTTTGACTCTCTTCATATCATTTAAACAGAAAGTCGGCAGATGCAGTGATTGTCGTGTAATATTGGAAAGTGCTGGAGATACTCAATGGGTCATGCAGAATCCATAGGAAGCAAAGGGTGGCCAAAGTTTCAGGCCTGAGCCTGTCGTCGAGAATAGACAAAGAGCAGGCAGGTGCTTGAATAAAGGGATGGGGGAGGAGAGGAGGGAAGAAGGGGCAGGGGAAGGAACGTGGGCCAACAGGCAAGAGGTCATAGATGAGGGCAGAAGAGAAAAAATCTGAGGTGAGAAGGGGAGGGGATGGGTCTGAGTGGAGAAGGAAGGGAAGAAGCGAGGTGATAAAGGAAAGGAGACAGAAGGATAGGGATCCATTGCATGTTATTTTTCTACTTTAGCACAACAAACAGTCCCGCACTATAGCTTTTAGACATCCAACATATATTTTAATATAAATTGAAGCTGGCTTGATGGGAATCGTAGTGTGAGGAATATGCTGAATCTTGAGACTGTGGTCGTGTACATTTCTGTTTGGCTGATGGTTCATAGCACCTCAGAGATGCTGACTTTAAAACAGCTAGGTTTGTTCTTGGTCTTTTTCAACTAGCATTATCAAAATACCACAAAAAGATCTTTGGTGCCAAGACAGGACTTTGTCCCAGCTGATACTTTTGTGGTCAGGTGCATGCAACACAGATATTTTAGTGAAGTTAAGATCAAGATCAAGTTCACTTTCTACCTTCCACGACTCAGGTAACAGTTATGTACTTCAGGGACTATCCAGCCCTGTTACTACAATGCTCTTCCTGATAATGGACATTGAGGTCCACCAGCCAGAGTACATTCTGAGCCATGGATACCTTCAGAAGTTCTTCCAAAATGGGGGAAACTGTTTCAGAAGCTAAGAGTGAACATTAGTGGTAATCAGAAGATTTCATTCCCAGATCTGACCTAATGCCTTAAGGTTTCATTGTGTTTGAAGTCAACAAGAATAGTCCAACCCACCTGTGCACGCCCCCCCCCCCCCCCACCTTGAGAGGATCAGTTCAGTTCCCAAGATTGAAATGGAGGGATCTGGCATATTGATGGTGACTACATCAGGCTGAAACTGGTCTCTCCACTTAAATATACAGCTGTTGAGATTTCTAAGAGAGTCATTCCAAGACCAGTTAGGCTGACTGCATTATCAAGTTGACCAGACAGTTATATTCTTTCCCTATTTGCTGGTATAATTGAGTGTCTTCCTCAGTCAATTCAGTCAACAGCATTGATGAATCAGAAGGCATATACAAATAAAACTAAAAAGGGTTAACAGATATCTCATCCAAAGGGAAATCACCAGATTGGGTTTCGCAACAATCCATTGATATTATGTTCATCACCATTATAAGTACCAATTTATTTGTTATTCCAGATGACAAAATAAATTTAAATTCCACAGCTGTCATTGTGTAATTTGAGTGCAGATCTCTAAACTATTGATCTGATTGAATAACAGTTGCACCAATCTGCAGAATCCATGTGCAATTCCATTGCATAAGAAACAACAAAAAAAAGACCAAGCAAAACTATAGCTCTGAGCTCAGCCACAATAGCAGGGAAAATATTTTTCTCATTTGATATATGATCAATGGGATAGTGAAGGCAGCAACTAAAATGACCAAAGGAAGCAGTGTAACCTGTTTCACTAACGTGAGACAATGTCCAAAATGGTCAACAACATTGATCTTAATTTCCACAAATATGCAATAAATGTTCTCACAGACATGTTTTTGGGGGAAAAAAGGTGTTTGATTTCTGAGCAGCTAATCCATGGTTCTCAACCTTTTCCTTTCCACTCACATACTTTAAGTAATTCCTGTGCTATTGGTGCTCTGTGATTAGTAAGGGATTGCTTAAGGTAGTATGTGGGTGGAAAGAAAAAGTCTGAAATCCACTGTTTTAATTGTACCTAAATGGCTTGTTATGTGCACAGTTTCATAACTCCAAAGGAAATAGGCCAATGACAATTTTTCTCAAGCAAAATATTTCAGTAGCAATTGAGTCTAGAGCAGTGGTTCTCAACCTTCCCTTCCCACTCAAGTACCACCTTAAGCAATCCCTTACCAATCACAGAGCCCTGATAGCATAGGGATTGCTTAATGTGGTATGCGAGTGGAAAGAAAAGGTTGAGTACAATCGAGCTAATCTAAAGGAAATGATCATCAGTGAGAGGTATAAATTTAACAGTGCCTCAGATGTAAGCAGAGCTTCTCGGGAATCTGGTCATATTTTCATTAACAATAAGAGCTTAGGCCGTACAATGCAAATGTGCTTATTAACAAAATGTGGGTAGGTGATTTGCAGTCAAGATCAATCTGAATGTTTGCAAACTTAATTGGCATATAAGTTTATGCATATTATTTATTTGCCAGTTTTATCCTTTCTGTATCATATGTAAAATTTTTGAAGTCACTCAATCTCAAGTACCATTTATCAAACTTCATCATCCGGATCATTAACACAAGTGATCAGATTTTTTGTATCCATATCCTGCTGTCTGTATGGCATTCTTTTTGAAGGAAACACTATTCTCATTATTATTTGACTGTTTTGAATGGATTTCATGAAAAAAAACTGGGAAAGGAATAAAAGAAGGGAAACAGAAGGGGCCGTGTCATGGCAGAATATGCTGTACCCTCCACAGATAAACACAAGATCTCTATCACATTTCTGTCAAAGGGCTGGTGCATGGGAAGAAGTGTCAAGGCATTTCCCAGTTATAATTTGGAGGTGGCTCAGTTTACAGAATATCATATTGTTGCAATATGGAACAACACGAGCTACCCTCCAATCCTTCAGCACCATACCTTTGGCTAAGGAGATTTTAAATATTTCTACCAGAGTCCCTGCAATTTCTACACTAGCTTCCCACAAGGTCTGAGGGAATATCTTGTCAGATCCTTATATCCAAAATATATCAGAAGAGAAATCAATGGGGGTCATCTTGGACACAGTTTTTTTAAACATTTTTATCAGGAAGGTTAGAATTATTTTATTATGCAACAAGGCTAGAAGTTAAGAAAAGAACGAAGTGAAGTGTTGAGAATAACCAGAAAATGAGTCCATGCAAACAAGCACAGATTAATTAGGAGAAAGGACAAACCAACCAGGTTGGTGAGACTGCACGAGGGAGACAACTCCAGGAAATAAGCTTTTGTTAATATTTGTGTTTTTTTTATTTCTGGTGCAACAGGGATGTGAAAAAATTGGGCATTTATTTTCTTGCCCCTATCATCCTTGAGACGATGGAGATGATGAGAAACAAACTCAGAAAGGCGATAGCAAGAGTTTTTTTTTAATTCCTGAGAAAATCCAGCTAGAAGAGACCGGCACATATCACTCCACACCACCCCCCACCCCTCTTCAACAACAATCCCCACCAGAAAATAACCTGATTCCAATCAACCAAACTATGGCCAGGATAGACAAGACAATTTAAAAGATTTAGAACTGGTTTGGGCTTACATAAAAATGAAGCAGATGAACACTTTTTTTGTTGATGAGCAAGGAAATGGAGAACATTTGGTGATCATTAGGAGCTTTTCAGAATGACCCAGAAAATTATAAGCCAATGTTAGATAGAATAGGCATGTATTTTGTGTAGATGGAAACCAGATTTTTGAGAAACATAAATTGAATCAATGAACAGGAAGAAAGAGAATTGGTAGGCAGCTTTGTTACAGCTCTTCACTGTCTGGGTGAACACACTGGCTACAGTATTCTACAGGATGTGAAACAACAAGATGCCACATGGGTGCTCAAAGTTATATTTTCATCTAAGTCTTGATAATTTGGCAAATGAAATGTAACAATTAAGGAACAACAAAGAACAATCAAACAGTTGGCAGAAGACAGGGAAACCAGTGAATTATTTGAAAACATAAGGTTACTCATAGGGTTTAAAAAATAAACTCTTCTGCTGAATGGAGAGAGGCGCAGAAGGAACAAGATGCATGCCAGATAAGCAGAAATCAATGCAGATGTATAATTCAGGCTAAAGGATGGGCATTAAGACGCTTTGGCAAAATTTCTGGACCAGAAACTATTCCTATTGTTCAGGCTAGTAGTTCTCAACACCACTTCTGATTCATAATATTACTGTTTGTAGGATTAGTTGTGTTAAAACCAATCCACAGTGTGAAGTAAGCAATTATTAAGAATGCTGAGATTTTTAAAACAAATAAAAGGCCCTGACAAACAGAGGGGAAAACTGGCATAGGATTGCAGCTCAATTTCAATGAAAAATAAATTAGAATAAAATTGTTGATTTTTCAAAGCTCCACCTCTCACAATGCCCTCCACCCAACTGATGATTCCTAACAATCTGCTGCAGGAAATCAACAGGTCAACCAACATCAGTATGGGTAAAGAATAATCAACATAGACCCTGCATCGGGTCCTGCTGAGTTCCTATTAGATGGTTTTCTGCTCTAGATTCTAGTGTTTGCCCTTTCTTCCACCTGCAATCACCAGCTCCAGGTGTCTTTTTTTTTGCAAACCACCAGACTTGGGCCTGGACCCAGACTAACCTACCTCCTTGTGCTCACTCCCTGATATTTCAATGTTCGGTTGTGTAAGGCCACAACAGTACTCAGTGATCATTGAATACTATTGAGTTTATCAATGACAGCTCCTCATAACAGCTATCCAGTCATGAGCTGACCAATTTCTTAAGGATTCCTCATAACTGCTATATTCTCACAACTTTTCAATTTATGCTTTGTTGAATGCAAGACAAAGGGAGGTGGGAAGAAAATAAAATTTTCCTGGGTACATTCAAATGTTAAAATACAAGCAATAGTGTTGTTCCATTACACAGACCCAATACTCCTCAAAACTGACAAGGAAGATATCTCTTCATAAATTATTTCAAACTCGATAAAGATGAAATATAGCTACTAAATCTCTCAGATAAACACCTGCTCCATGGACTGGGATATTGGTTCTGATACCACTTAAAAATCAGAATTGTTTATTTATGCAGTGAACAATGACAATGGAGCTCAGGATTTCTTAGAGAAGGCCAAACTGTATCCAATGAGCTGGAGGAACTCAGCTGGTTTATTGAGCATCTATAGGATCTTTTGACAAAAATATATTGCTGACATTTCGGGCCTGTGTGGTGCACTGTTAGCCAGAGTCAGACACACACAAAAATAAAGACTGTACAACAGGCTTTAATCCACAGAAACCTCCACAGAGCCAGGCTGGCTGTGGCTGCAGCAACACTGAGTGAGGCCTCGGGAGACCGGCGCAGGCGGAAATCCCAGAGGGTGATTGATACCCGACCGGGTGGGGCTTGATCCATTCAGACCGACTGATTGACAGTCGACCAGGTGTTGTCTTGTCCCCTTATACTCCTGCAGGTACAGAGGTTGCCCCCTGCAGTAGGCCAGTGGTGTACCACCACATTTACTCCCTTCTTTAAAATTGTCCCCGGGTGGTGGGGCGGGGGGGGTGTGTGGTGGTAACAAAGAATCGCACCCAATATGTACATACAATATTTACAGGTTGAGATGACTCGGCGGCTGCCACGGTTTCTGTGACCGTTGTAGGACTGGCTCCTGGACACTGGTCAGAGGGGAAGTGGGGGGGCTGGCGGCAGGGGTGTGTGTGGTTGGTGTGGTGCCATGTGGAGAGGTGGCCAGGGGGGCCAGGGTCGACGTATGCGGGTCGTGTTGGATGGATTGGGGAGCGGGTTCGTCTCCTAAGGCTGAAGCGGTCCCTTGGTGGTCAAGGAGGCCCTGCATGCTCCACAGCTACCTGGGGACAGGGATGTATGCCCGGTCAGCGTCGTCCTGGGTTGGAGGGTGGCGTGGTGTGGTGGGTGCTCCTTCTGGTGCCAGGTCCTTGGTTGAGACAGTGATCTCCCTGCCACTGCTGAACCTAACGTAAGCGTAGTTACTGTTTGCATGAAGGAGGAAAACCTGCTCCTCCAGGGCTTTGGTCTTGTGTGTCCGTACATGCTTACACAGAACCACCGGTCCCGGGGACGTGAGCCATGCTGGGAGTGACATTCCAGTCACTGACCTCCTGGGGAATGAGAACAGGCGTTCGTGAGGGGTCTCGTTGGTAGGCGTGCACAGCAGTCACCAAATGGCATGGAGCGCCTCGGGCAGGCCATCCTGCCAGTACTCAACGGCCCACCTTTTTGACCTGAGAGCCAGGAGGACTGCCTTCCAGAACACCCCATTCTCATGTTCCACTTGCCCGTTGCCTCTTGGGTTATAGCTTGTCATATGACTGGTCATGATGCCCCTCGCCATCAGGTACTGGCGCAGCTCGTCGCTCATGAAACTAGACCCCCCCCCCCCCGTTGCTGTGGATGAAGGCGAGGTAGTCATGGTGAAAATCTGCACCAAGGCCCTGATGGCGGTTGCTGTGGAGGTGTCCGGACAAGGGATGGCGAAAGAGAAGCGTGAGTACTCATCCACTACCATGGGGAAGTAGATGTTTCAGTTCATGGAAGGCAGGGGCACTTTGAAGTCCATGCTGAGACACTCAAAAGGCCGAGTAGCTTTTACAACATGGACCTGGGGGGGGGGGTAGAAGAAGCGAGGTTTACACTCCGCACAGACCCGACAGGGCTCAGTCATATCCCTGACGTGGCAGATTTCAGGACTTAACGAAATAGTACAACCTGGTGACGCCTGGATGGCAGAGGGACTCATGCAATGCCTGCAACCTGTCGTCATGCATAGACACGCAAGTGCGAGAGAGGGCATCGGGGGAGTCGTTAAACTTCCCGGGGCTGTACTGGATGTCGTAGTTGTAGGTTGCCAGCTCGACTCTCCAGTGCAGGATCTTGTCATTCTTGATCTTGCTCTTGTGGATAGTGTTAAGCATGAACGCCACGGCTCGCTGGGTCCGTGAGGAGCGTGAATCTCTTGCTGGCCAGGGAGTGGTGCCAGTGGTGGACCACTTCCACAATTATCAATATTTTCACTTTAGAAGATTGAAAAAGCCAACATCAGCTACATGAATTTGGCTGAAGTTAAAGCACAGGAACCATTATGGAAGAGACTGCCAATACTGAATGCATCAAAACATTTAGGACAGACTGGAATTTTATAAATCTACTGCAAAAATATTTTCATTTGCACCCTCAGTGTGGCTGAAAGTGAAGGATTGACTATGATGCAGTGGGTAATAAGAGGAAAGAAGCCGAAAATAAAAACTATGAGGGAAATTCATATCCCAAAATCCAGAGGACCAAGTCTGAATTTATGTGGAATCAACCAGCACAATGAAGCGTCAATTATGTTTTTCAGCATTAGGTAAAGGTTTTAGGTTTTGGCATATCAAAATTCTGTCAAAATAATCTGTTCTGCACACAAGTGTTATCATCGTCCTTCTCTGAGCTTTCCATTTCAGTTGGCTTCATTTGGTGTCTCTTCTGATTCCAAACACTTCCAGAGGCATGTGTCAATATTCTTGTAAGGCTTTCAGGAGACATCTGCCAGATGGATGGTATTCCATCCTCAAGAGAGACAGTCAAAGCAAAACAAGAATGGAACACCAGTTAAGCGAATTTTTATTGCATTTCACGGAGAGAACTAAAGTTTTAAAGAACTTTCCAAGCAAAATCAAAACTTTTGTACAGGTCTTTCAGCTGGAACATGCTGCAGTATGTTCAAGCCACGCCAGCTGGAACACCTCTCCATTCTCTCAATTATCAGTCAACATGTTGTGGTCCAATGACCAATTATCCAGAGATAGGGAAGATGTTGTGAAAGATGGATTGGGGAAGGGGTGGGGGGAGTGGTGC
Organism: Narcine bancroftii; assembly: GCF_036971445.1. NCBI lineage: Eukaryota > Metazoa > Chordata > Chondrichthyes > Torpediniformes > Narcinidae > Narcine > Narcine bancroftii. Next base: position 239,133,024 of record NC_091470.1, read on the forward strand.
TAGACTGAATGTTGTTAAAGTGTCAATTTACCATGATGTTGCCAAAGCAAATACATGGATGAGAAACAAGAGAGAGAGCCAAACATGGATTCTGGAAATCACCAGAGGGGATGAAGCAAGAGTGGGTATTGCTTGTGATTTTTGGGTTAGAGTTGAATAGATGAAAATGGAACCAATGTGTGGACATACCCAAAAAAACTGGGGTGTTTAAGTTAGGAACACAAATGTTATTTCTCAATGGTTTTGTGGACTGAGTGAGGAGGAAGGAGGAGCTTTGTCATAATCAAATAAAAGGCCTAAATAAAATGTATATCTCATGTGTACACCTCATAAATAGTGCAGGTGAAAATTACCCATTGCTGCTTCAATATGCAATTTAGCCACTCAATAATCAACATTTTTAAACTGTGACAAAACTAGAGTTCTCTCAGATATTGCCAGACCAATGAAACAAGGGTGAAATCAGTGACTACAAGCAATATATGCTATCTGAAAAACTCATGGAAATAAAAAAAGGGGCAAGAAGAATCTTGTAATAGTTAGTCTTCTGGCCTCAGAGACTACTTAATGCATTAGTAGAAGATAACTGCCTTAGCGCAGTTTGCTGATTTACTGCAGTTCTGTGTGAAAAAAAAAATTGATAAAAAGAAGTGAACAACCCAACATATTTCAATCATCTGCTGTGATCACAAGTGGCCAGTTTCAGGTGTTTAATGGAAGGAGCAACATGGAAGACTTACACTGTCATAGAACATAATAGGATAGATATAAAACTTTCTGTCCATTCTTGTAAGTGACATTTGACATTGATCATACCCGGCAGAAACGTTTGATTTCCTATGTGATTAAGTCACTATAACTGAAACTTGAGCTTAAGTGAGAAGCTAAGTCGCAGCTTGTCTGTGGCTGAATGAGAAGGTGCAAGTCTTGCTCAGTGGTATGATGGTGTAGCAATTTATGCTGCTGCCTTACAGTTCCAGGGACTCAAGTTTAATTCTCACTTCAAGTGCTGTTTGGGTAATGTTTGAACATCTCCTTTGAGTGCTCTAGAGACAGAATAGGTTACAAGGTTAAATGGGAAATAAGAAGAGAGGGAATGAGATTCAAGTGACTGCTCTGCTGTGAGCCACCATGGGCCAAATTGGTAAATTTTGGGTCACAAGGCAATAGGGCTGGATAATGGATGTATCCTCTTCTGGTAACCATATCATGTTTGGAAACAGCCTGAGCCGCAACAGTCTATCAGACTAATCAGTTGGCCAATACGACTTTCCCAGACTGGAAAATATTCTCATATCCTTAGACAGATGTAATTAATGACATCAGCATTAAAATGGAAGCCAAAGGACTGTAACCTATATATATGGTTACAGTCCTTTGGCTTCCATTTTAACGCTGATATATATATATATACATACATATATATATATATATATATATATATACATACATATATATATATATATATATATATATATACAAATATATAATGTTTGTCCACTTATTTCAGCAAAGGTAATTTCTTAGGCAGTCCAAACTGATTTTGGTTCATAGATTTAGGACAGAACAGTTAGATTAATGCTATTACAGTACGTGACCTAATCACAGAGAACCTACGGCATTGGGATTACTTAAAATGGTATGTGAATGGAAAGAAAAAGGTTGAGAACCACTGCTGTAAAAAGTCTGTATGTTCTCGTGTGTCTACATGGGGTTTCCTCTGGACACTTCAGTTTCCTCCCACCTTTCAAAGCACATGGGTGTTGATTAATTGGGCGGCATGGCTCATAGGCCAGAAGGGCCTGTTACCATGCTGTATGCCTGCATTTAGAAATGTACTCTTATATTTATCATCTGCCTTAAAGCCATGTATGTTTTGTAAACAGATCGTTCCTTTCTTTAACATAAATAGCAATCTCATGCCACACTTTGGGACAGGTTTAATTTTTTTTTGGATTCAAAGGAAAACTACCTACATAGATGCATCAGAGGAGATTTGGCATCTTTGAGATGAAAAGTAATGTTCTATTGCAATTGCTCTTAAACAGTATTTGTGAATATATCAGCGAAAGACCACAAACCTCTCAGCCCATATTTCAAAATGTATCTGGAAAGGATACATGTTTGGCAATTTAGTTAAAGAGTGGCTGAGATTCTCAGAACTGGAAAAGACTTAATATGGAAGGATTGTCTGTAGCACCACAATTTGGAATAAAATGAACAGCAGATCGAAGAAGCCTCATTCTTATTGAATATAAGATGGAGAACATTGCAGCACAGTTACAGGCCCACAATGTGGTGCCAACCTACGTAAACCAATTCTACCACAACCTAATCCTTCCCTACCCTTTATTTTTCTTTTAACATTTCTAATGTACCAGCCTCCACCACAGCAATGCATTCAAGACACCTACCACTCTCTGTGCAAAACAAATTACCTATGATGATTCTTGTAAATTTTCTTCCACTCATCTTAAATGGATGTCATTAGGGATTTGCTATTGTCACCCTGTGGAAAGGGTACTGACTATTAACTCTAACTCCTGCCTAATGAAGACCAGTACAACATATGCCTTCTTAACTACCCTATCAATTTGCACAGCAACCTTGAAGGATCCTTGGACATGGACCTCAAAATCTTTCTGTTTCTCCACACTGTTAAGAATCCTACCATTAACCACGCACTCTGCCTTCAACTTCAACCTTCTAAAGTGCATCACTTTACACTTATCCAGATTGACCTTCATCTGCCACTTTTCCACCCAAGTTGTAACTTCTGACAACTTTTGGGGGTGGCCAAACTTTTAATTTGTAATTTAGACATACAGCACATTAACAGACCATTTTGGCCCATGTCCTAATTAACCTATACTTCCGGTACGTACTCATGGGCCGAAATGGCCTGCTACTGTGCTGTACATCTAAATTAAAAATTAAAAGGTTGGCCACCCCTGTAATCTACACTATTAACATCACCTCCAACCTTCATATCATCTGCAAACTTACTGATCCATCCCTCCATTTCTTTATTCAAGTCATTTATAAGTATCACAAAGAGCAGGGGTACCAGAACAGATCCCTGCAGAGCACCACTCCAGGCAGTAAACATTCCATCTACTACCACCCTTTGCTTTCTGCAGGTAAACCAATTCTGAATCCAACTGTAATCTTCATAACAATAACTGAAAATTAGATTGGCTCAATATTCTCTCAGTAACATCTTGTCATCAAGTGGCCATATCCATACTGCCAAATGACAATTCAGTACACCCGACCACAGCAGAATAACTATTTACTCACTGTACCACTTCACAGGATAGAAGTTGCGTTGCCTGGAATATGATGTCTGCCCTTTACCGACATTGTGATAGCACGTGCACTGGTTAATGGAAAAAAAAGATGTACGCAAAATTAGAAATATCAATGCTAAAAGCAGCAGGGCAGAGCATTTATGGGGAGAGAAGGAACAAACATTTCAGGCTGATGAATAGTCATAAGAAATGGCTTTAAATCTTAATGGGTCATAATAAACATTTTGTTCAAGCGAATGCAAACCCAAAACCAAATTCAAGACCAGAAGTAGATAATTCTGATGTTAGTTGGAAAAGGTTATATTAACCTTCATTTACATAACACACTGCAGGGCACAGAAATGCTCCAAACCTCTGCACAAAAATTCACTTTATTTTGAAGAGCAAATTTGGTTGCAATAGCCATTTTGATATAATATTTCACAATGTAATAATGAAATAACTAATTAAATCTTTTTAATGTATCTATTTGTTTTTAAGATATGGAAAATGCTGGTATTTATTGAACATCCAAACTTGTTCTGAAAGGTTAAGTTAAAACTACTTTCACTGAAGGTTCTCCTGTTAAAAAATTCCAATATTATTTTTTACAATTCACCACCATTTAATATCCATCCATAAGCATTGGAACTAAATAGCTTTTCACAAGGCGTTAAGAATCAACTCATTGCTATGGATCTGGATTCACTTTTAGGCCATATTGGCAACAGACTTCCGTCCCTAAAGAATAATTGTAGACCTGATATTTAATTAGTTGAATCCCTCCCTGGGCCCACATCCACATTTTGGATCAGAATATAGTTGTCAATCACATTAGCTTATTAATTTAACCACTGGGCTACCATTTTCCATGAAAGAATATAATAGAGGTGTACAACAGGAAAATGGCCCTTTGTCCTGTCTCGTAAATCCCAAAAATGATGCCTTTTTGATGCCTATTTCTCCTCATCCCAATTTCCTGCATTTGTACCACATTCCTCTATTCTTTTCTGATGAAATGTTTTATCAATGCTGCGATTATACCGGCAATTTGTTCCATATACCTTCCAGTCTCTGTGAAAAACTTGCCCTTCACATCTCCTTCAAACACTTCCCTCTCAACTCTTCTTTTAGTCTCCTCTAATGTTGAAAAAAGTCGATGACTATCTACCCTATTTGTACCCCTCATAACCCCAATGACACCATTCCTATGGGCCAGTGGGAATAAACTTAATCTATTCATTCTCTCCTTATAACTAAAGCCCTACATTCCAGGCAACAACCCAGAGAACCTCTTCTTCACTCTTTATGGTGCTACCCTCTCTTTTCCATAATAATGACCAGAACTAAATTTAATATCTCACATTTGGTCTGATCAATGTCTCTATATTTGCAACATGATGTCTCATCTCTTGTACTCAATACCCTGCCTAGGAAGGCAAGCAAGCTAAATCCTTACTTTCTTACCCTATCCACTTATGTTATAATTTTCAAGGAACTATAAACTGCATTCCAAGCTCCTGCTCTAGATCAATGCTTCTAAGGTCCCTGTTGATCACTATATATGTGCCACACAAAACGCAGTACTCACAACTGTCTGAATTAAATTCCGTTTGCCACTGCTCCACCCAACTTTCCAACTGATCTGTCTGTATTCGGAAGCAAAACTTCTTGCTATTTACAAATCCACTATTCATGTCATCAACAAACTTACTTATCAGACATAAACATCCTTATCCAAGTCATTAATATGTACATGACAAATATTGAAGGTCCCGACAACATTGCCTAGAATGCATCACTCATTACAAACTTTCAAAAGTTCTAAGGTTTCTTTTATTGTCATAGAAGAATGCAATGAACAATGCAATATACATAATAATACTTCAACTTTTGACTGCCACAAGGCTGTGCTGTATGTCTAAATATGTCCTTTCAAAGACATATCCATGGATTCACCTCCAGCACTCCCTCAGCCTCTTCTGCCTCATGGACTCCAGTATGTGGACCAGCTGACTAGAGGAGAGGCCATAATGCATTTAATACAAGGTAATGAACCTGATCAGGCGGCAAACCTCTCAATGGAGAAGCATTTTGATGACTGTGAGCACAACTTCCTAAGCTTTAGCTTACAGTGCCCTCCATAATGTTTGGGACAAAGGCACTTATTTTTCTTTACTTGCTCATACTCCAAAGTTCTAAATTTGTAATCAAATAATTCACATGTGATTAAAGTGCACATTCCATATTTGTGTACATTTTGGTTTGACCATGTAGAAATTACAGCACTTTTTATAATTAATCTCCACATTTCAGGGCACCATAATATTTGGGCCATATCAATGGTATGTATATTAAAGTAGTCATGTTTAGTATTTTGTTGCATACCCCTTCCTTGCAATGACTGCTTGAAGTCTGTGAACATCATCAGGTGCTGAATATATTCTCTGGTGATGCTCTGCCAGGCCTCTACTGCCGCTCCTGCTTGATTTAGGGGCTTTTTTCTTAATTTTTTTTATTTTTCACATTGTGAACCATATCAATCAAAATACATACAAACAATTCCCTCTTTAATATACACAGTGGCATTTTCTCCCCTTTCTCCCCCCCCCCCCCCACCTTCCCTCCCCCCTTCCCACCCCCCTCCAAACCCATTAAGCTTGTTTTACGGGCTTGTCCCCTTAAGTTGTCTCTTCAGCATTTGAAAGGGGTGGTCATTAGGATTTAGATCAGGTGACTGACTTGGCGATTCAAGAATTTCCCAGTTTTTAACTTTGAAGCACTACTTGGTTGCTTTGTTTGGGATAATCGTCTTGCTGTAGAATGAAGTGCTGTCCAATGAGTTTGGAGGCATTTACTCAAAGGTGAGCAGGTAGTTCTTTCTTTTTCAATCTTTTTATTAGCATTTCATAATATAAACATAAGGAGAACAGAAATAACACAATTAAAATGGTATGTCCAAGTCTGCATAGTATAAGTATCGCATATAAAAGATTAGATGCTTTGATGCATCTCAGAATTTATTTTGCTGCTGCCATCAGCAGTTACATCTCAATAAAGATGTGTGCCAGTATTTGTGGCAGCCATACATGCCCAGACCATAAAACCCACCCCCCTCCACCCCCCCGCCACCACCATGTTTCACAGATGAGGTGGTATGCTTTGGATCTTGAGCAGTTCCTTTACACCTCTGCACTTTGCTCTTGCCGTCACTCTGATATAGGTTGATCTTGGTCTAATCTGTCCACAGACTTTTTTCCAGAAATCTGTAGGTTATTTTCAAAACTTCTTGCCAAACTGTAATCTGGCCATCTGTTTCTGTGGCTAACAGGTGGTTTGGATCTTGCAAACTAGTTCATATAGTCATCTGCAGACTGTAGGTATTGACACATCCACACCTGCCTCCTGAAGAATGTTCTTGATCTGCCGGACAGGTTTCTGGGGATTTTTCTTCATTGTGATGACACTTCTTCCATCATCAGTAGTGGAGTCTTCCTTGGCCAACCAGTTCCTTTACAAGCATTGAGCTCACCAGAATTCTCTTTCTTCTTAATGATGTTTTAAACTGTCAAATTTGGTAATCCTAAGCTTTGGGCAATGTTGCTCACTGTTGAATTTTTTTCAGCCTCTTAATGGCTTCTTTAACTTTCATTGGCATAAACCTGGTTCTCATGTTGAAAAGTAGCAACTACAGACCCCAAGGGTGATCAAAAGCTTAGAAGCAAGCCTAGCTCTCTTATACCTGCACCAATGAAGCAATTAAACATACTTGAGTAATCACATACACATGAACCCAAATATCCCAAACATTATAGTGCCCCAAAATAGGGGAACTATGTATAAAAAGTGCTATAATTTTGACATGGTCAAACCAAAATGTGCACAAATCACCTTGAATAAAATCTGGAATGTGCATTGTAATCATGTGAATTGTTTGATTCCAAATTTAATACTGTGGAGCACAGGGGCAAATAAAGGAAAAAAGTGTTTTTAGTCCCAAGCATTATAGAGGGCACTGTAGATACAAACAAGGATGAAAGCAGACAAAATTGGAAAGTGTTTAATTGGGGAAGAACTCATTACAATGCAATGAGGCAGAAACTAACGAGAGTAAATTGGGAACAGATGTTCATGGGAGAAAGCACAGAAATAACGCAGAGGATGTTTAGGGATCACTCTCACCAGGTTCAGGATAGGTTTAAGTGAAACACGATAGGCTGCAGATGCTGTAATTGTAGTAAACACACCCATATGCTGGAGGAACTCAGCCGGTCTTTTCAACACCTATAGGATTGTCCCACTGAGACAGGGAAAAGATGGTAGGAAAAGGGAACCGTGTTTGACAAAATGGCGAGGCAGCTCGTTAAGGGAAAAGTGGAAACATGCATTACATTTAGGAAGCAAGAGCAGGAAGAGCTCATGAGAATTATATGATAGCCAGGAAGAAACTTAAGAAAGGACATGGGAGAGCTCAAAGAAGCCAAGAGAAGGCCTTGGCAAGAAAAATAATGGGCAACCCCAAGGCATTCTCTGCATATATGAACAACAGGAAGATGACAAGAATGAAGGTGATGCTGCTTAAGGATAAAGGAGACATATGCCTGGAGGTGGAGGATGTTGGGGAGGCCCTAAATGAATACTTTGCTTCAGTATTCACCAGAGAAAGGATCTTGATCAGGATAAAATCAGAATAAAACAGGCTTGTATGCAGGATGACGTTGAGATGAGGGAAGAGAAAGTGTTGGATTTTCGTAAAAATATTGCCAGACACGATATACCTCAGGTTATTGTGGGAAAGTAGGGAAAAGATACCTGGGGCATTAGCTATGATCTTTGATTCCTCCTTATCCACAGGGGAGGTGCCAGAGGATTGGAGAATGGAAAAATGTGGTCCCTTTGTTTAAAAATATTAATAGGGAGAATCCTGAAAATTATAAACCAGTGAGTCTTACGTCAGTGGTGTGCAAACTATTGGAGAGGATTCTTAAGGATAGAATTTAAGTGCATTTGGAAAAGTACAGTCTACTCTTGGATAGTCAGCATGGCTTTGTGAGGGAAAGGTCATGCCTTTGAGGACTGAGTTTTTTTGAGGAGGTAATAAAATAAATTGATGAGGGTAGGGCAGTAAATGTAGTCAATATGGATTTTAGAAAGGTATCTGACAAGGTCCCCCATGAGAGATTCTTTCTGAAAGTCATGAGGTATAGGATTAAAAATCAGCTTGCATGTAGAAAACAATGTGTTGTAGTGAATGGCCTGGAGGTCAATGACTAATGGAGTTCTACAGGAACCTGTTCTGGGACCCTGCTCTGTTACTTTTAGAAATTTTCTAGATGAAAAAGCAGGATGGGTAAGTAAGTTTGCAGATGATACGAAGGTTGGGGACATTGTGGATAGTGTTAAAGATTGTTGTAGGTTACAAAGGATATAGACAGGATGCAGGATTGGACAGAAAAGTGGCAGATGGAGTTCAATCCAGATAAGTGTGATGTGATGCATTTTGGAAGGGAAAACCATTAGGCTTAATACAGGGTTAATAGTTGGATCCTTAACAGTGTGGATGAACAGAGAGACCTTGGGGTCCAAATCTATACATCTCCCAAGGTTGCCACGCAGGTTGGTAAGATAGTTAAGAAGGCCTATGGGATACTGAGCTTCATTAATTGTGGGATTATGTTCAAGAGTAGAGAGATCATGTTGCAACTCTACAAATCTCTGGTGTGACCACACTTAGAGTATTGTATTCAGTTCTGGTCACCTCATTATGGAAAGAATGTGCAAGCTATGGAAAGGGTGCAGAGGAGATTGACCAGAATGTTGCTTGGATTGGAAAACAAGTTTTATGAGGCAAGGTTAACGGAGCTGGGACTTTCTCTTTGGAGCAAAGAATGAGAGAAGACTTAATAGAGGCCTACAAGAGGAATAGACAAGGAAGACACCGAGCACCTTTTTCCCAGGGCAGGAATAGCAAACACCAGATGACATCTGTACATTGATGAAGACAGGAAAGTTTAGGGGAGATATCAAGGTATTTTGTATTATTACATGGAGAATTGTTGATGCCTGGAATGCTTTGCCAGAACTGGTGGTGGAGATGGGAACAATAGAAGCATTTAAGAGACTCTTAGACAGGCACATGGACGAAATAAAAAATAGAGGGTTAAAAAATAGGAAGTGTATGTATTTTTTTAAAAATACTACAAATGTCGAAGGTAGATGGGCCTGTACTGTACTGTAATGCTCTGTGTTTAAACCATTGGCACAGGTAGTGTAGTGTTACGAGCCCAGAGGACCCCAAAACCCAGCAGCAATAGATATTCACCAAGATAAATGGTTACTTAAACAAAAGTTGCTCTTAATTATCTTTAAACATGAAAACAGTATTAAACTTTAACTTAACTAACCTAACTTAATCCCCTTCTAATTCTAAGTGCACATGTATGTAATGTGTGTGTAAGTTTAGAAAAGTTCTTTGATTCACAGACCAATCTCACTTCTCATTCTTCCAAGTTTATTGATTGCAGGAATTTCCTATACTGTGCACAGAATTTTACATTTATGAAGTTCACCATGCTTTGGTGCTTGAAATGTAAATGGAAAGTTCTTGTCAGTTTTCAGAGAGAGATTTGTTGTTCACTGGACACCCACAACTGATTCCTTGCAACCAGCCACTTCAGTGTCTTGCTGAAGAAACTTGCCCCATCTGGGTTTTCCAGATGATAATCTCTTTCTTTCAGGTCACCATAGAGTTCCTTCTTGTTTCTCTTATTTCAAGTGAAACATTAGGCAGCCAGTCATCTCCTCTTGTATGAACTACAATGACTTTGACCAGGCTGAACTAAGCACTCACAACCCATCTTCAAAATGGGATTTTTCCACAAGCTCACCAGCTTGTCCTGTTCCAGTCCCAGCTGCTGCTGCTGATTGTAGCACTGTAAAACACATCTCTCTCTCTCCCTCTCCCTCTCTCTCAGAGAAAGCCTATTTTACTCTCTCTCTGCTTGCAAAACCACATGACCCTCTTAGAACAGCAAGTTCCACTCCAGACAGACTGTGGCTCCCATAAGTCCTTTCATCTGTTGCCTTTTTGTAAACAACAATCCATTAGTGAAGTCTCTTGGGCACTCTCGAAAATTTTTGCAAAGTGTTTTGGAGCCGGCCTGTCTAATGTGAGCAGAGCTCCAGTATTTTAAATGAGATCTGCTTTAAAGTGTTTGTATGTGACCTATATTAAAAAACCTTCCCCAATTTATCTCCCAAAAACATATCTATAATCTGTCACAGTAGTGATTAGTGCAACACTGTTACAGCGCCAGAGATCTGGACCAGGGTTCAAATCCCGTGCTGCATGTAAGGTATTTGTGTATTCTTCCCGTGTCTATGTAGGTTTCCTTTGGGCCTCAGGTTTCCTCCCACCATTCAAAATATACCGGGTGTTGTAGGTTATTTGGGCTGCACGGGCTGGAAGGCCAAAAGGGCCTATTACTATGCTATATGTCTAAGCAAAGCTCGAGGATGCAATCCGCCTCACGGACTCATCCCCTGAAACCCTCTGGGATCAGCTGAAGACTACCATACTGCAATCCACTGAAGAGGTACTGGGATTCTCCTCCAGGAAAAACAAGGACTGGTTCGACGAAAACAACCAGGAAATCCAGGAGCTGCTGGCAAAGAGGCGAGCTGCCCACCAGGCTCACCTTGCAAAGCCGTCCTGGCCAGAGAAGAAACAAGCCTTCCGTCGTGCATGCAGCCATCTTCAGCGCAAACTTCGGGAAATCCAAAAGGAGTGGTGGACTAGCCTCGCCAAACGAACCCAGCTCAGCGCGGACATTGGCAACTTCAGGGGTTTTTACGAGGCTCTAAAGGCTGTGTACGGCCCCTCACCCCAAGTCCAAAGCCCGCTGCGCAGCTCGGACGGCAAAGTCCTCCTCAACGACAAGATCTCCATCCTCAACCGATGGTCAGAACACTTCCAATCTCTTTTCAGTGCCAACCACTCAGTCCAAGAATCCGCCCTGCTCCAGCTCCCTCAACAGCCCCTAAGGCTAGAGCTGAATGAGGTCCTCACCCGGGAAGAGAAATATAAGGCAATTGAACAACTGAAAAGTGGCAAAGCAGCAGGTATGGATGGAAATCCCCCCCAGAGGTCAGGAAGACTGGCGGCAAAACTCTGCATGCCAAACTGCATGAGTTTTTCAAGCTCTGCTGGGACCAAGGAAAGCTGCCTCAGGATCTTCGTGATGCCATCATCATCACCCTGTACAAAAACAAAGGCGAGAAATCCGACTGCTCAAACTACAGGGGAATCACACTGCTCTCCATTGCAGGCAAAATCTTCGCTAGGATTCTCCTAAATAGAATAAAACCTAGTGTCGCCGAGAATGTTCTCCCAAAATCACAGTGCGGCTTTCGCGCATATAGAGGAACTACTGACATGGTCTTTGCCCTCAGACAGCTCCAAGAAAAGTGCAGAGAACAAAACAAAGGACTCTACATCACCTTTGTTGACCTCACCAAAGCCTTCGACACCGTGAGCAGGAAAGGGCTTTGGCAAATACTAGAGCGCCTCTGATGCCCCCCAAAGTTCCTCAACATGGTTATCCAACTGCACGAAAACCAACAAGGTCGGGTCAGATACAGCAATGAGCTCTCTGAACCCTTCTCCATTAACAATGGCGTGAAGCAAGGCTGCGTTCTCGCACCAACCCTCTTTTCAATCTTCTTCAGCATGATGCTGAAACAAGCCATGAAAGACCTCAACAATGAAGACGCTGTTTACATCCGGTACCGCACGGATGGCAGTCTCTTCAATCTGAGGCGCCTGCAAGCTCACACCAAGACACAAGTGCAACTTGTCCGTGAACTACTCGTTGCAGACAATGCCGCTTTAGAGCCAGCTCTTCAGCGCTTGACGTCCTGTTTTGCAGAAACTGCCAAAATGTTTGGCCTGGAAGTCAGCCTGAAGAAAACTGAGGTCCTCCATCAGCCAGCTCCCCACCATGACTACCAGCCCCCCCACATCTCCATCAGGCACACAAAACTCAAAACGGTCAACCAGTTTACCTATCTCGGCTGCACCATTTCATCGGATGCAAGGATCGACAACGAGATAGACAACAGACTCACCAAGGCAAATAGCGTCTTTGGAAGTCTACACAAAAGAGTCTGGAAAAACAACCAAATGAAAAACCTCACAAAGATTAGCGTATACAGAGCCGTTGTCATACCCACACTCCTGTTCGGCTCCGAATCATGGGTCCTCTACCGGCATCACCTACGGCTCCTAGAACATTTCCACCAGCGTTGTCTCCGCTCCATCCTCAACATTCATTGGAGCGACTTCATCCCTAACATCGAAGTACTCGAGATGGCAGAGGCCGACAGTATTGAATTCATGCTGCTGAAGATCCAACTGCGCTGGGTAGGTCACGTCTCCAGAATGGAGGACCATTGCCTTCCCAAGATCGTGTTCTATGGCAAGCTCTCCACTGGCCACCGAGACAGAGGTGCACGAAAGAAGAGGTACAAGGACTGCTTAAAGAAATCTCTTGGTGCCTGTCACATTGACCACCGCCAGTGGGTTGATACCGCCTCAAACCGTGCATCTTGGCGCCTCACAGTTCGGCGGGCAGCAACCTCCTTTGAAGAAGACTGCAGAGCCCACTTCACTGACAAAAGACAAAGGAGAAAAACCCAACACCCAACCCCAACCAACCAATTTTCCCCTGCAGCCACTGCAACCATGTCTGCCTGTCCCGCATCGGACTTGTCAGGCACAAACGAGCCTGCAGCTGACATGGACATTACCCCTCCATAAATCTTCGTCCGCGAAGCCAAGCCAAAGAAGATGTCTAAATTTGATTTTAAATATTTAACCTGAGCTTCAGATCCAAAACTTTCAATCCAGATCATTTCATTTACTGCATCAGTGCTCCTGTAGTGGCCTTCTGTACATTGGAGAGACTGGACACTGACTGGGAGATAGTTTCCTTGTTCATTTTTGCTTTCTCTGTTCACAGTAATGGTGGTGATCACCCAGTGGCCAATCATTTAAATTCTGCACCCTACTCCTATGCTGAATGTCTGTCCATGGGCTCATAAGATGCCAAGCCAAGGCCACCTTTAAATGGAGGAGTAACACCCAATATTCTATCTGGCACTCTCCAACCAGATGGCATTAAAATTGACTTTTCTGGTTTCCATTAGGCCACTCCCCTGTCTCCCTTTCTTCCTCATCTCTCCATTTCCTTCCCTCGATCTCTCCACCCCCTTCTCTCTCCATTCAGATATCTATTCCCTCCCCTATCACTTCTCAGTTTTTTCCTCTTGTGCCATCCCACCCTTACTGACAAATGAGCTCTTGCCTGTGGGCCTGTGCTCATCCCTTCACCATTTTATTTAAGTGCATGCCTGCATTTTTCCCATACCTTGATGAAGGGTTCAGGCCTGAAATGTTAGTTACATACCTTTATCTCTGGTACATAAAGAACACTGTGTGACTTACTGAATTTCTCTAGTATTTTTGTGTAAACATGGTCTCTTGATGTTAGCTTTCTTGTCATTTCAGTGCTAGAAAATGAAGAAACACTGGTACTGAACTTCGTGGAACTTGGAGCACAGTTCATTGGGGGATGTCATCCAATGAGCTGTTCTTTAGCCTGTTAAGATTCACATTTTAAATCTTAGAAATAGGAACTATGAGCAGAAGTTGGCCATTGGCCCATCAAGCCTGCTCCACCATTCAATAAGATCATGGCTGGTCTTATCATTGACTCAACTCCACCCACCTGCCTTTTCCCCATATCCCTTAATTCCTTTTTTATGTAAAACTCTATCTAACTGAATCTTAAATATGCTTAATAAAGCAGCCTCAACTGCTTCCCTGGGCAGAGAATTCCACAGATTCACTATTCTCTGGAAAAAAGTTTTGCCTCATCTCCAGCTTAAATCAACTCCCCTGAATCTTTAGGCTGTGTCCCCTAGTTCTGGTCTCTACTACGAGTGAAACAATTTTCCTGCCTCTATCTTATCAATCCCTTTCATAATTTTATATGTATTTATAAGATCTCCTTTCATTCTTCTGAATTCGAGTGAGTATAATTCCAGGTGATTTAGTCTCTCCTCATAGGTCAACCCCCTCATCTCTTGGATCAACCTGGTGAACCTTCCCGGACTTCCTACAAGGCCAGTATATCCTTCCTCAAGTATGGAGGGAGACCAGAAGTGCACACAGTACTCTAGGTGTGGTTTCACCAGTACCTTGTACAGTTGCAGCATGACCTCCCTGCTCTTGAATTCAATTCCTCTAGCGATGAAGGCCAACATTCCATTTGCCTTCTCAATAACCTGTTGTACCTGAAACCCAACTTTTTGTGATTCGTGCACAAGCCCTCCCAAGTCCTTCTGCACTACAGCATGTTTCAGTTTTTCACCATTTAAATAATAATCTGCTCTTCTATTTTTCCTACCAAAGTGGATGACCTCGCATTTACTAACACTGTACTCCATCTGCCAGAACTTTGTCCACTCACCTAACTATATCCTTCTGCAGCCTCTCCACATCCTCTGTACAATTTACTTTTTTACCCAATTTATTATCATCCGCAAACTTGGCTACACTATACTCTGTCCCCTTTTCCAGATCATCAGTGTAAATGGTGAACAGTTGTGGTCCCAGCACAGACCCTTGCGGCACCCACATACTCATTTATCCCAACTTTTTTGCCTTCTGTCAGTTAACCAATCCTTAGTCCATGCTAAAATACTTCCCCTGATTCTATTCGTCTGCATCTTACTGATAAGCCTCTTGTGAGGCACCTTATCAAACACCTTCTGGAAATCCAAATATACAACATCAACCTGTTCCCCTCTATCTACCACACCCATTATATCCTCAAAGAACTCCAGCAAGTTTGTTAAACAAGACCTGTCCTTTCTGAATCTATGCTCCATCTGCCTGATGGAACCCCTTCATTCTAAATGTCTCGCTATTTCATCCTTAATGACAGCTTCAAGCATTTTCCCTACTACAGACGTTAAGCTAACTGGCCGATAGTTACCCATCTTCTGCCTACATCCCTTTTTAAAAAGTGATGTGATATTTGTTATCTTCCAATCTGCTGGGACCTGCCCAGAATCCAGAGAATTTTGGTAAATCACTACCATCACATCGACAATAACTCCCACCATTTCTTCCAGTATCCTGGGATGCATTCCATCAGGACCAGGGGATTTGTCCACTTTCAGTCCCATTAGTTTACTCATCACCATGTCCTTTGTAACAATTATTTTATCGAGGGCTTCACCTACATTTGCATCCCTATCAGCACTCTTTGGCACGCTGGACGTGTCTTCCACCATGAAGTCTGATACAAAATATATGTTCAATGCCTCAGCCATTTCCTCATTATTCAATATCAATTTTCCTTTCTCATCTTCCAAGGGACATATGTTGACTCTAGCCACCCTCTAACATTTAATATATTTACAAAAATTTTTGCTATGTTTTTATATTTTGTGTGAATTTACCTTCATAATCCTTCCTCCTTTCTCTTTTAGTTGTCTTTTGTTGCCTTTTAAAATTTTCCCAATCCTTCAATTTCCTACTATGCTTGGCTACTTTGTACACATGAGCTTCCATATGGTTTTTCTTTGCATCTTCTCTGGGATCTTAAATAAATTGGACAGTCAGCTGGCATGTCTACTTTGCAAAAATTTAACATTGTCACTCTCTTTCATAGATATACGCAGATAAATGTTACGATGGCAGCACTGCCACAGGTACAGACCTAGATAGGGCAGGAGCAGAGATGCAGCAGGGCCCAACCACTTGTCCCTAAAGCTGACGGCTCTAGAGGATTTAAACAGCCTGTTAAAGAAGCCAACATTTTTATTTAATGTCAGCTTCTGTGACCAAGAAGGTGGTGCATGAACTGGCAGCAGACTCAAGGGGTTGCTGATTCGGGGGAAGTAGCAGATAGGCACAAGGATCAAGAAACAGGGAGAACACCCCCTGTTGAGAAGAGGCAGGATAGGAGATGACCCTATGGGATGGTGACCACAGCAGCAGACCTGCGAGGGGCTCAGTGGCTGAAGGACCCACATAGGCTGCAGGATGTTGGCAACCTGCAGTCGAAGGTCCCACACAGGCTGCTGGAGACTGGGTCATGGGAACCAGATTTGAGATTTATTGCCAGAGTTCATACATGACATCACATACCACCCTAAGATTCTTTTCTCTATGGGCAAGGCAGAATTATCACGTATTGGTAGTACAAAAAACTGTACACAACACATACAGGTAAACAAATAAAGAAATGTAAACAGATAATGAATATAAACAAACAGACTAACAAAAAGAATATCAATCAAGTGCCCAAGTAAGAGTCCTTAAATGAGTCCCTGACAAAATTTGTTGTTGAGGAGTCTTATGGTGGAGGGATAGCAGCTGTTCCTGAACCTGGTTTTGCTGCACCTATACCTCTTTCCTGATGGCAGTAGTGAGAACAGAGCATGTGCTGGGTGGTGTAGGTTTTTGATGTTTGCTGCCACTCTCCAACAGCAACGTTTCGATAGTGGGGAGGGTTAGCCTGTGATGTCCTGGGCTGTGGCCACTATCTTTTGCAAGACTTTACGCTCAGAAGTACTGGTGTTCCGATGCTAGACCGTTATGCAGCCAGTCAGCACACTTTCCACCCCACATTTGTAGAAATTTGCTTGGGTTTCTAGTGTCTATCAAACCTCCGCAAACTCCTGAGGAAGTAGAGTGGCTGACGTGCTTTCTTCATGATGTCTTTTGTGTGTTTGGTCCAGGAAAAATCCTCTGAGATGGTGACTCCCAAGAACTTAAATGTGCTCACCCTCTCCACCTCTGATTTCCCAATGATCACTGGATTGTAAACCTCTGGCTTTCTCTTCCTGGAGTCAACAATCAGCTCTTTAGTTTTGGTGACACTGAGTGCAAGGTTGTTGTTGGTGCACCATTCTTCCAAGTTTTCTTTCTATTTAAAATATCTCATTGATGTTCAGTTCAATACAATTATAGAATGTTCTACACAAAGATACAGAATAGCACTGAAAGAATAATCATACATATGAATTCCAAACCATGGTAATAATAATAAAGAATGGACATAATAAATTTAAATTTTTCCAAACCCCTGACCCTAATCAAGGTTAAAAGTTAGTGTTGAAACAAAATAGCTCACTCTGAAGTGGGACCACACAGTGCCAAAATTCTGTATTAACATTAAACCTAGAGATTATGGTAATAGTCCATGAATGGGCCCCATAACATTTGGAATCTAATGTTTGAATCATTAATCCTGTATCTAATTTTTTCCAAAATTAAACAGAACATTGTGTCCCTTAGCCACTGTGCATGAATAGGTGGGGTATTATATTTCCACCTAATCAAAATAGCACGTCTGGCCAGCAACAAAGTAAAAGATAACACGTGACATTTAATAGGAGTTTAAAAAAACAGAGTCTTAGTTCCAAACAGAGCAACTAGGGGATTTGGTTCTAATTTTAAATTGAGAATCACCGATAATGTTTGAAAAAACTTCTCTCCAATATTTTTCCAAACTGGGGCACAACCAGAAAATATGGATTAAAGGAAGCATCACCTACTTTGCATTTATCACAACAA
This sequence comes from Narcine bancroftii, assembly GCF_036971445.1. Lineage (NCBI taxonomy): Eukaryota > Metazoa > Chordata > Chondrichthyes > Torpediniformes > Narcinidae > Narcine > Narcine bancroftii. Next base: position 239,150,964 of record NC_091470.1, read on the forward strand.
GGATTTGTATCTGAGTAAAAATGGGATATTTGAGTTGAGACATGTGAGCCTCATGAACCACTTCGAATTGCAGCAGACAGTGTCCAGAACACAGAGATGTCGTATTAATCAGTTTGAAAATAGAGTCCCAAACCTCACTGGGCAGCAAAAGGTTCAAATCCTGTTCCCAGGCATTGTTAATTTGGACTAAAGGGGCATGCCTTAAACTTGTCATAAACACCAGATATTAACCCTTTACTGGAAGGTTGCAATCTAAAAATGCAGCAAGTACATTCACCTCAGGAGCTCTACGAAAATTGGGGATCGAGATTGAATAAAATGGCTGAATTGTAAAAATCAGAAAAAAACATGAGCTTTTGATAAATTGAATTTCCAACCAATTGTTCAAAAGATGCAAGAGGTCTTTATGACATTTAATACCCAATCTATACCAATGCAACGAAGGCTGAAAAATATGATTGGACAAAATGGGGCTTGCAAGAGAAAGGCCCTGAAATCCAAAATACCTTTTAAGCTGCTCCCATATTTTCAAATTGTATTTAATAATCATGATTTTCAGTTAGTTTATAAGAAACAAAAGAATGAGAGGACCCAAAAAATGCCGAAAAAGAAACATTTTAGGTGGAATTTAATTCCATTTCTACCAAGCGGGACAGTCAACTCAATTATGAAATTGTAACATGATCATAAGGTTACATATATTGACCACCCAGTAATAAAATCTGAAATTAGGAAGCACCAAACCACCAATCCTTTAAGACTTTTGAAGATGAAGTTTATTTAAATGGGAGCACTTTCCTTGCCACATGTAAGACAATATAATAAGCAAATCGAGTGAGTCAAAGGGATTTTTTTAAAAATTAGGTAGATGTTCATTTTAATACAATTAAAACAACCTATTAAAGAGATTGATAAAGGAGACCATTTTGTTAAAGACAGTTTCACGAGCTAAAGTAGAAAAATTTTCCCTAAAAAGATGCTTAAGATTCTTCATAATTATAATGCCAAGATAAGTACATTGATATTTCACGATCTTAAAAAAAAATTAGAATGCATTAGGACAGAAGAATTTAAAGGGAAAAGTTCATTCTTATGCAGATTTAATTTATACCCTGAAAACTGACTAAATTGAGAAAGTAAGATAAAGAAGTATCAAGGTTTAATATGAAAAGTGAAAGGTCATCTGCATAAAGAGAAACTTTATGTTCAGTCCCCTCCCTATTGATCCTTGAAATATCTCTGCACTCATGAAATGCAATTGCTAGAGGGCAAATCAAAAAGTAATGGACTTAAAGGACAACCTTTTTTTTTTTTTTTAATTTTTTTTATTTTTCACACCATAAATCACATTAGCCATGATATACACTATTTCTTTTCACACATATACAGTGACTTTTTCTCCCCCCCCCCCCCTTTCCTCCCAAACCACCCCCCCACCCCCCCCTCTCATCCATTTTAGGTATACAATCTAGGTTGCATTAAGCCAGTCAGACAATGTTGTCATTCAACAAAATTACACCAGAAATTCTACTGAGTCCATTCTTTTCTTTCCTTCTCCTTCCATCAACTTAGGTAATGTTTGTCCCCGGTAGGTTTTCGCTATTGTATTTAATGCAAGGCTCCTATACTTGTTCGAATATTTCAATATTATTTCTTAACCAATATGTTATTTTTTCTAATGGAATACATTTATTCATTTAAATTTGGTAGTTTCTTCCTTTTAATTGATGGGTACCTTGTTGGAGGATGAAAGGTTTTGATTGTTGTAAGTTTGTAACAATTGAAGCAGTTGGACATGAATGTAATAATTCCTGAAGCCCAATGGAAAGGAAATCTTCAGTGTCGGAAACAACAGATCAGATTTGTAGACAATTTAATCCCGGTAATCCCTGGTCCAAAATTAATTTTTTTCAAGATCGTAAATAGATAATCCCGCCCCACCTGGCCAAACACTTTTTTTGCATCTATAGAGAGAACACATTCCAGGACTGCAGCGAGAGGCGAAAATACAAAATATCCAGTAAATGACATGTATTAAAATAAGAATTCCATAAATCTTCGTCCGCGAAGCCAAGCCAAAGAAAAAGAAAAAAGAAAAATTACTATTAATAAAACCAGTCTGATCTTCTGAAATAATTGATGGCAAAATGCTCTCTAGCCTATAAGCCAAAACTTTAGCCAAGATCTTCATATCAACAATCAATAAAGAAATTGGCCTGAAGGAGGAACATTCAGCTGGATGTTCCCTTTTTCACTATGAAGCATCATTGAAATATAATGGAAGATTGCCCCATTTAAATGAATCAGTTAAAACAGAACTTAATGAGGATACAAGCAATTTAGAAAAGGATTTGAAAAACTCTGCATGATACCCATCTGGAGTTTTACCAGATTGTAATGAAGAGATAGCAAAAATTATTTCATCTTGTAATATCGGTTCTTCCAAACTCAAAGGATTATTCAGAGAAAGCATGAGAATATTTAAGCAGGCCAAATTGACCATCCTTAATCGACTCAGAGGTATGGAGCCGAGAACAGAATTCCATGAATGTATCATTTATTTTAGAATTGTCTGTGGTAATATTACCACCATCCATCTGGATTTTAGTAATTTGTCTCATAGCAGCAATTTCCTTCAATCGATTGTCCAAGAGCTTTCCAGATCTTTCACCATGAATATAAAATTTATTTTTGGACTTTAAAAATTGATGTTCAATAGGGTAGGTTGAAAGAAGATCAACTTTAGTTTTAAATTCCATTTCCTTTTATATAATTCTGAATCTTTAATATGTGCATATTGTTGATCTATTTGTTTAATCTGATTAACTAAATCTAATCTTTCTTTATTAGTCTTTTTCTTTATATTAACAGTATAAGAAACAATTTGCCCTTGAAGATAAGCTTTCAAAATGTTCCAAACAATCAAACTAGAAATTGTTAAAGAAGAATTTGTGTTAAAGAAAAAAAGTTATCTACTCCTCCATAAATTGCAAAAATTCATTATCTGAAAGTAGAGATCTCTCTTTGTGGGAGAGAAATCTCGAAAATTCATAGACAAAATAATAGGAACATGGTCAGCATGACACTATGATATTCACATAATCGGGTCAATGAAATCAATTGATTATTAAAAATAATCTATCCACGAGTAAGTATGCTGAACAGGAGAAAAAAAACTCTCTCTAAATACTCTCTAGGGTTAAAAGATGCAATACATCTGAGATACTAAAATTTGATTTAAAAAATTACAGAAATAGATTTGCTCAAAGTAGCAAGTTTAGAGGATAAACAAATCAAAGCAGGATGGAATCAACAAAAGAAGTCCATGCTCCCCAACCAAGCACCAATGAGTAAAGACTCAAATCTGGTAGAGCTGTGAAAAAAAACTTTTTAAAAATCCCACATCATTAATGTTTGGACATATACATTTACAAAAATGACCATTTTATTATATAATTTTCATGTAATGATAATGTAGCGACCATTTTTATCTGATATAACATTATGATGCATAAAATGAATATTTTGGTTAATTAAAATAGAGAACCCCCCACCTCCCAACTTTAGCATTGAAGAAGGAATAAAGAAGTTGCCCTCTCCATTTTGACGTAAGACGAGAATTATCGTAGCTTCTAATATGAGTTTCTTGTAAGAAAATAGTCTCAGATCTCATTTGTTTAACATGTGCAAAGAATGTTCTTTGCTTATTTGGATTATTTAAACCTATCATATTCCAAGAGTGAACTTTGATAAGATTTCTCATTTTTTAAAATTAATGTTAAAGAGAAAACCAGGCACGAATCATTGCCAAAATTCAGGTGGCCACCTTGAAGCCATGCAGTAAAGCAGCTTACACAGATCTTAAAACCATAGCAACCTTGTAAACCCAATGCAATAAATGAAAATACTCATTCTCTTTTACAAGCAACCAAAATTGGAAGGTTGCTGTGGGAACAGCAACGAGCCCAAAAAAAAAGACATTTTAACTCCAAAATTCTTCTGGTGTAAATTCTAATTATAGCTCCCTTTTTTTCATAGAAATTATTAGCACTGTTTCCAAACAATATAATCTTGTATTTAAAGCTATAACTAAAGTGAAAGTCAAAAATTACATTAAAGATCCACACTCAGGTCCCTAATGCATGCACATGAATGTTATATTCATTTACCCTTTACCACAGTCAGCTAAAGAATAAAATGCACTTTTAATGCACTGATGTCTCAAGTGTTTCTAAGCAATAAGTATCTGAAATATCAAAAAAAAGTGCCATTCATACGAAAAGAACAATTAATGTATAAATCCCCAACAACTCTTCACTTAGATTTGCAGGTTCAATAGAACAAACAGCCGAGACACATACATGGCAAATTCTAAAGTTTCCCACACATAACTTGGATTATATTATTAGAACCATTAGCCTTATTTCCCATGGTCATCTAATAACCTGAGCGCTTAAGCACGTACATTTCAGGCACTATTAATAAGTGACTAACTAAGGTAGCAAATACCAATCATTATTGTCAAGATAAAATTAATATATTCAATTTAGTATTCTCATCCAAGAAAAAGTAATTAAAGTATAGTAAAATTAATAAAAATAGAAACAAACTTAAATAACTATAAACCAAACGGGTACATTACCCCTTCCAATTAACAAAAGGGAGAGAGCAGCCGAACTTCACCCCATCAAGAAAAGAAAAAGCTTCAGACGCCAAATAACAGTTCATGCAAGACTTGATATCGAAGGTGTTACAAGCCCAAAGGACCCCAAAACCCAGCACCAATAGACATTCACCAAGACAAGTAGTTACTTAAACAAAAGTTGTTTTTAATTATATTTAAACATGAAAACAGAATCAAACTTTAACTTATCTCTATACTAAACTAACCCAAATTAACCCTGTTCTATTCTAAGCGCAGGTGTATGATGTGTGTGTGTGTAAATTTAAGAAAAGTTATTTGGTTCATAGTTCAATCTCATTTATCCTTCTTCCAAATTCTCTGGTTGCAGGCAATTCTTAGACTGTGCACAGAAGTTCACCATGTATAAAGTTCACCAGGCTTTTCTGCTCGAAAGGTAAACGTTTACCACTCAGGAAGGTTCTTGTAGGGTTTGCAGAGAGATATTTGTTGTTCCAGGATGTCCACAACTGAGGTACCACCATTAGTCACCTCAATGTCTCGCTGATGAAACTTGCTCCATCAGGGTTCTCCAGATGGTAACCTCTTTCTTTCAGGCTATCACAGAGTTCCTTTTTGTTTCACTTATTCCAAGAGAAACACCAGACAGATTGCACTTTCAGCCATCCACCACTCTTGAGCTTTCTGTTTCCCACCAGCTTTCCCTGACTTGTTTCAGCCTTGACTGTTCAGTCTCTTTCAATGTCACACACACACTGGCCGAGAGAGCTTGTTGAGCTTGTCTTCTCTCTCTCTCTCTCTCTCTCTTCCCAACTGCCAACTGTCAGAAAGCCCATGTGATTCTCTCACTTGCAAAAACCCCCACCTTCTTCAGCAAACCACAGGAGTTCTCCCTCTTGGTCAAGCTGTTGTCTTAGGTAAACAAAACCCAAGAATGACCTTTCTGTGAGTACTCTGTAGGTACTTGAAAACAGCCAGTTTGTCTCCTCCAAGACAATGGTCTAATCATTTCATGACATCATTTCAATTAGCACCTATTTATGAAATGTAAATATCATTCTCCAAAGTTTCTGCAGTGTTACTGAATATGAATTCTTAGTATTTCAAATAAGATCTGTTTTAAAATGTATGTATGTAACCCATTCTAATTTTACCAAATTCCTCCCAATATTTATCCATTACAAAGGCAAATCTTGCAAGAACCTTTGTGCTTCTTCTAACAAATTTTAAAACTTCTTGTGACCATCAAAGGGTATGATTCAGAGGTGTGCTGAGTATAAGAAAGCAGGCTTGAAACCTTTCTTGTACAGTTCAGCCATAACTTCTTTACATTCTATACATAGACTCGTCACTTCAAGACAAAGATGGTCTTCAAATCTGATCTGTTGTTTCCGACACGGAAGAGTTCCTTTCCAATGGGCTTCAGGAATTATGAGATCTTTTATTTGGTAGTGATAAAACTTAAGAATGACCGCATGTGGGTTGCAACCCAGAGCTGGTTTGGGAATCAAAGAACAGTGTGCTCTGTTGAGCTCAGGCTTAGAATGAAAGAACTCCTTTCCAAATCTTCCAAAAGCATCTCTGAAAAGAAGTTGGTCAGATACTGTATTTTCAGCCAAGCCAAAAATTTGAATATTCTATCTTCTGCTCTCCAAGTCAATAACTTTCAAATTCAATTTAAAGTTGCTAGCAGATGGTCCCGAGCAAAGTTTCTCTAATTTATCTACATGATCATTGACTTTTTCCACAGACCCAAGACTAACATTAATATCTGATAACGACTCCAAAACTTTTTCAAGTGTAGATTTGACTTCACGTTGACTTTCTTTTATGGTTTAATTTACCTCCTGTGTGTGCTTATTTAAAAGATCAGAATTAGAGTCCACAATCGGAGTAGCTGTCTCTTCCTCCCTTTTTGATTTTTTTTTCAGCTTTAGCACTCCTCGTAGCCATTTTAAAATAATTAGCAATGATAAGTAACAAGGGGGAAAAGTATAAATCACTTTGGTTGAAACGTTAAAAATGAATGAATGGAAGTTTCAATCTCCATCCTGTATGCAGACTCATCGTCTTTCTTTATACAAACCACTACCATGGTATCGTCAGCAAATCTGTAGATGATATTATTGTTGTACCAAACCTACAGTTGTAGGTGTAAAGTGAGTTGAGCGGGGGGGTGGGGGGGGGGGTGGCCACTAAGAATGCAGCCCTGTGGTGCTCCAGAACTGATGAGGATAGTGGAGGAGATGTTCTTACCAATCCTCACTGATTGTGATCTGAAGATGAGAAAATCCATAATCCAATTACACAGTAGGATCTTGAGTTAAGATCTTGAAGTTTGCTTATCAGTTTTGAGGGGATGATGGTATTAAATGCCTAACTGTAGTCAATAAAGAGCATCTTGATGAATGCATTTTTACTGGTACCAGGTATCAGAACGGAGATTTGAGAGGTTTCTGAGGGCAACAATGATTCCCGAAGAGCTTTGAGCACTCAGGGTTTCCTGATTATGGGTTGGATCTGGAGCTCAGGTTGCCAAATGGATGAAACAGGAGTCTATAAGGATGCAGAAAGGCTGAAGGTGAATCCACGGACACTCTGACTCTGAAGTCTTTTGCTTCTCTTTCTCTTACTTTCAGGTGCACTGGGCAACGCTGATGGTGACTCTTTTTCAGCCTTATGGCTTTATTACATAAAAGAATCTTACAACTTCATTTTATTGCTTCTGTGAAAAAAAACTACAAAGAATGGTGAACAGAATGATCCTTCCTCTTCAACATTGTTAAAGGTTGATGATAGCTCTCTGCTGCCAAGTTTTAGGTTGGTTTAATTACGCTTGAGGGTTATTAAGCTTAGCTATCCATTCCTTTAATTCCACTTGCAAATTCTCCAAAAATAAAGTAATCAAGACCTAGAAAATGTTTGTCCATGTTCCGATAAATGGGAAGTGATTTTCATACATTCTATTTAATGAACATCTTCATCAAGTGTCTTTTCATCTACTCTCAACATTTAATAATGATTCCTTCACCTCATTTTCAACAAATCATATCCTGGTTGTCAACACTGACCAGAAACTCAGCTGAACTTTTTAATCAAATGTTGTATTTGACAAATTATAATAGGGATACAGGGTATGTAAGAGCCAAAATGTGCATACTGGTACTTACTTGTTTATTTGGCATCCTGGGGTCCATAGGCTGGACTCAGCCATCTTGATTCCTATGCACTTGCGCAAGTCTTCGGTTGATGCATGTGCGTTGGGTTAGAGTATAGGAGCTTGGATGGCACATGCACGTGAGTTAAGCACCCTGACGATATTGAATTTGCACATTATATTTCTTTCTAAGATTATAAGCTATCTTTTCCAGAGGGGCACAACTTTGCATTTCCACATCCCAGTGAGTAATAAGTTGAGGGGAGTCGGACTTCAATGTAACTGCTATACATCTCCTGGCTAGCACTAGTGGAATCCTCACAAACTGTATTTGAATCTTTGATAGTTTTGCAGCAATAACCATAAGATTTCCCAATAAATACAGTTCTGGTTCCAAAGGAAAATCCACTTGTATAATTTTTGTCAACTTCTTCCAAGTCATACCAAAAGGATCTTACTTTCACACACAGCCAGGTTGAATGTACAAATGTTCCAACCTCTATACCATGTCTAAGACATGCGTGCAGAATTTCAGATTTTAAACTGTGTAATTTTGCGGTGTAATTGGTGCATAAAATTGTATTGTATATATGATGTTTGTAATAATGTTCTATACAAGTCTTGAAAATATTAAAAAACACTCCAAATCTTTCCACCACTGGGACACTAATACCATCTATAAAATGCGCTCAACAGATATTCATCTTGACTACCCTGACAGCACTTTTAAAACTCACCATCAAAATGGCAAGATGCAGAGGAACACAGCACAATCCTTGCAGATTCCCTTCAATTTACTTGCCATTCTGATTTCTTTAATTTTTTTCTATGGTTTTCCAATGATGTCATGTCGTTTAGATATCTATCATTGTTTCTCCATTGTTACTGAATTTAAATCATGGAAGTTCATCCCCACTGGCATTGTGGAAGTTTCATTGCCAGATGGACAGAGGCACTTCATCACCATTCTCTCTGGAATAATTAAGGATGCATGATAAATGTTGGCCACACCAGCAATGCCCAAATCCTGAAAAGTAAATAAATAAATAAAAACAAGTGGACATGTAAGGAGGTAACAACATGAAATATAAGGGCATAAACATAAACTCGTGAAATATTAAATGATGTTGTTACAACTCCAGAGGACCCCAAAACCCAGCAACAATAGAAATTCACCAACACAAATGGTTACTTAAACAAAGGTTGCTTTTAATTTTCTTTAAACATAAAAACAAAATCAAACTTTAACTTACTACTATTAACAACCCCCTTCTAAGTCTAAGCACATGTGTATGTAATATGTATATGTTCAGAAGAGTTCTATAATTCACAGTCCAATCTCACTTCTCACTCCTCCAAGTTCATTGGTATCGGACGATTCTTAAACTGTGCACAGAATTAAACATTTATGAATCTTCACCAGGCTTTGGTGCTTAAAGGTAAATGGTTACCACTCAGGAAGACTCTAGTGGTTTCAGAGAGAGGGATTTGTTGCTCATTGGACACCCACAAACTAATTCCCTCCGATCAGTATTTCAGTGTCTTGCCGAAGAAACTTGCCCCATCATGGGTTTTTCCAAATCATAACATCTTCCAGATCACCACAGAGTTCCTCTTGTTTCCCTTATTTCAGGAGAAACACTCTAGCCAGCCATTTCCTCTTGTAAGGACAACAAGGGTTTCTAACACACTGAACTCAGAACTCACAACTCATCTTCAAAATCGGGTTTCAACAGGCTGCCAGCTCGTCATGTTGCAGCCTCCAAAAGCCACTGCAGAACTGTCTCTCTCTCCCCCTCTTGGAGAAAGCCTGTTTGGTCTTTTCTCTCTCTCTCTGCTTGCAAAACCACATGACCCCTCTTAGAACAGCAAACTGCAACCAAACAGATTGCCGGCACTGGAACTAGTTTCTGCCTGGGCATCTGTTGCTTTAAAGACAATAGTCCATTTACTCCACAGCATCAGTCCAATTACCACCTACTTGCGAAGTCTCTATCGGCATTCTTCAAAGTTTCTGTAAAGTCTCTGTGGACATGAAGTCTCTCTTTCAGCAAAGCTCTTGCATTTTAAATGAAATTTCTTTTGTGAAGTGTTACTGTTTGTTTGTGAAGTGACCTATATTAAATTCCCACAATCTCTCGCTTTTAAAAAACATATTTATATAAAATATAATATACGCCGTAACAATATGGCGACAAATCTCTCACCACTCAAGGTAAAGAGATCTTGTTTAATGATGTACAGCAACAGGAAGATGACTTACATCTGGAACTGTTACTTATCACTTTTCAACAAGGAGCAGTGAACAAAGAGAGACAATTACTGAACACTGTTTGATTGAAGAACTTATCCTTGCATTTGAAGTTTGATGGTTTTCCGATAATGTTTGGAATAACAGATGAGTAAATTCAGTGAAAACTGACTTCAAGTTCAAAGAGTCTGGCACTTGAAGTTTAAGTTTATTATCATCTGACTGCTCATATGCAACCAGACAAAACAACATTCCCCAGATCACAGTGCACACACATAATATCTCACACAGCACAAAATAATCACAGACATACATAAAAATTTAATGTAAAATAAATATGTATAACTATTCTGGAATAATTGCATGCAAGTTTGCTGTGTTGGGTTGCAATTGCGTTGAAAAAGGCTGTCAAAGAAATAGCTTCAGTGCACAGACCATCATTGTAAATCCTCAGGCGACAAGACCAATGTGACCAGTTTCGTCACTTGCAATAATTGTCAAGGGTACAATTTTCCTCATTCTCCTTTCAGATTTTCATCATCTACACATTTTGATTATTATCTACTTTGGCCAAAGGTCTTGGTCATCAACCAGGCTAAGTCAGGCAACAAAAGCAACTTCAGTGGAAACTTGAAATGACAATTAAGTTCTGTCAGATAACAAGGACATGGGATTGCACTCGAGGTTGCAAGCAGTAATGGAATGGTATCAACAATCTTGTCCATCAACCAGGAATTTTGGGGCACTGAATGGTCCATAATGATCACAACATCCCCAGCTGTGAAATTGTGCCTGATATTAAACCATTTCAGTCATGTCTGCAACAGTGGAAGATGTTCTTTTCCAGAACAATTCCGATACAAAATTCCACCAGCGGCACGCATAGATGTCTTGCTTCTGAAACCCCAGTGGCAACAAAGGCTTTGTCTTAAGAAGCAAAAGGTGATTTGATGCAAATGCTTCAATATTATTTGGATCTGTAGAAGTGTTAGTGATTGGAAGACTGTTGAGGATAGCTTCAACTTCATATAGAACTGTCCAAAGACCCTCCTCATTAAGATTTTGTCTGCCTAGGATGGAATTAAACGCATTTCACCCTGATCTAATTCATCTTTCCCATACACCTCCATGGTGCGAGTCAGCAGGGGGGTTGGAGATCCAATTAATTTCTTTCTGGATTAGTTCATCATGGATTCAAGCCTGATTCCATTTTACAATTGCTTCACTTAACTCACGCTGAGCTCCCACAATATTAGTGCCATTGTCAGATCGTTGTTCGTTTACTTCCGTCTGGTGATAAAAACATCCAAGGGCATTGATGAAAGTTTCTGTATCAAGTGATGATGCCATTTTGTTGTGAATTACTCTTATGGCTTTCTTTCTTTGGCTTGGCTTCGCGAACGAAGATTTATGGAGGGGTAAATGTCCACGTCAGCTGCAGGCTCGTTTGTGGCTGACAAGTCCGATGTGGGACAGGCAGACACGGTTGCAGCGGTTGCAGGAGAAAATTTGCTGGTTGGGGTTGGGTGTTGGGTTTTTCCTCCTTTGTCTTTTGTCAGTGAGGTGGGCTCTGTGGTCTTCTTCAAAGGAGGTTGCTGCCCGCCGAACTGTGAGGCGCCAAGATGCACGGTTTGAGGCGAAATCAGCCCACTGGCGGTGGTCAATGTGGCAGGCACCAAGAGATTTCTTTAGGCAGTCCTTGAACCTCTTCTTTGGTGCACCTCTGACACGATGGCCAGTGGAGAGCTCACCAAATAACATGATCTTGGGAAGGCGATGGTCCTCCATTCTGGAGATGTGACCTACCCAGCGCAGTTGGATCTTCAACAGCGTGGATTCGATGCTGCCGGCCTCTGCCATCTCGAGTACTTCGATGTTAGGGATGAAGTCGCTCCAATGAATGTTGAGGATGGAGCGGAGACAACGCTGGTGGAAGCGTTCTAGGAGCCGTAGGTGATGGCGGTAGAGGATCCATGATTTGGAGCCGAACAGGAATGTGGGTATGACAACGGCTCTGTATACGCTTATCTTTGTGAGGTTTCTCAGTTGGTTGTTTTTCCAGGCTCTTTTGTGTAGTCTTCCAAAGGCGCTATTTGCCTTGGCGAGTCTGTTGTCTATCTCGTTGTTAATCCTTGCATCTGATGAAATGTTGCAGCCGAGATAGGTAAACTGGTTGACCGTTTTGAGTTTTGTGTGCCCGATGGAGATGTGGGGGGGCTGGTAGTCATGGTGGGGAGCTGGCTGATGGAGGACCTCAGTTTTCTTCTTATGGCTAAACATATGAAAATAACACCATTGCGCTTCACAACACTCCTTGCAGTCTTCATTTCAAAAAGTCCAAAATAATCAACTCCGACATATGTAAATGGAGGTTCATCTGGAGAGATTCTGTCCAGAGGCATATCTGCCATCAGCTGTTGTCAAGGAGTATTTATATGCCAACAAAAAAAAAACACATTTTGTCACAATATTTCTGATTAACTGAGTGGCTCCAGAAATCCAATATGCTTGCCATAGTCTGAAAAGCATATGGTTACAACCACCATGACTGAATATGTGAATATGTTGAAGAATTAGATCTCAAATGAGAAAATCTTTGGCCAATAATTCAGGATGTTTCACCTCTTCTGACATTGCTGCCCTACCAAGGTGCTCACCAACTCCTAAAACACCATTCTCGAGAATAGGGTTGATTTTACAAATGTGGCTTGTCTTTTTGTCATTTATTCCCTTTTTTTAACTTTGAGAATTCTTCAGAAAACTACTTCTTCTGACAAAAGCAGATTAACCCCCATCTCAGCATTAATCAATTCTTCAACTGTAAGCTCTCTCGAGTCTCATCATCACCTGTTTCTTTTCGTGGTAGATCTTTTTGATGGATGTTATCCAATTGAAATTGAGCAAGAATATCACTTGTTGCTTTGTTTTGTCTGCTACGAATCAGAAACCATCTTTTAAATTTCAGCATCCATGCTGTTGCCTTTTCCAAATGATTCCAAGATGAGAAGTAACGGAGTAAGCTGGTAACTGTATCCATTCATTCAGCCATTATCTGAACAGCATTTGCAGTCTTACTCCTGATTTCAGGGTCCTCTAGTAAAATTTATTTTAATGTATCATGATTTTGAGACTGTAGAAGAAATTGAGGCCTGGACACCCACATTCCTTTCTTCTAAAAAGATGACTTTCAAACCTTGGGAAGCCAGATCAGCAGGACTTTTAACTGTGTTAACATATCTCCACTGTATTGGTTGTGGGACTTTATCAATGTCAGTGATTCTGTTAGCCGTGAAAGTTTGAAACCTTGTGGTTTTATTGTTGATGTATTTGAGCACAAAGGTGCTATCAGTTTAAAATATGGAGTCTGTTAGTTTCATCTGTAACTCCCTTTTCAGCATTGTATCCATCATGCTCGCCATGGTAGCAGCCGTCAACTCCAATCATAGGATACATTGACTGTTTCAATGGACCACTCTAGCTTTTCCCATTGCAAATCCATAATGTACCTGATCTTTGTAATCATGCAGCCATAGATAACTAACAGTTCCATAACCATCCTCACATCCATCCATAGATAACTAACAGTTCCATAACCATCCTCACATCCATCCATAGATAACTAACAGTTCCATAACCATCCTCACATCCATCCATAGATAACTAACAGTTCCATAACCATCCTCACATCCATCCATAGATAACTAACAGTTCCATAACCATCCTCACATCCATCCATAGATAACTAATAGTTCCATAACCATCCTCACATCCATCCATAGATAACTAACAGTTCCATAACCATCCTCACATCCATCCATAGATAACTAATAGTTCCATAACCATCCTCACATCCATCCATAGATAACTAACAGTTCCATAACCATCCTCACATCCATCCATAGATAACTAACAGTTCCATAACCATCCTCACATCCATCCATAGATAACTAATAGTTTCATAACCATCCTCACATCCATCCATAGATAACTAACAGTTCCATAACCATCCTCACATGTATCTGCAAAACGATGCAATTGAGCAGATGTTACAGTTCCAAAATGTGTGGGTTTGAAGCACCTATCAAGTTTGAAATCTTCCAACTTGAGAAGATCCTGATTCCAACATGTCCATTCCTGTACAATGGATTCTGGTAGCTAATCATCCCAACCAATCCTCTTTCTACACAAATCTTGCAGGATCTTCTTGGCAGCCAGAACAACTAGTTCCAATATTCCTAGAGGATCATATATCGAACTGACTATTGATAGAATCCCCTTCTTGTGAGAGGTCAGCCCTTCAAAATGATTTTGAACTTAAAAATGTTATGCTGAAAACACCATTGTACACCTATCGCCCTTTCCACAGGAAGACTGTCATGGTCTAAGTTCAAATTCTTCATTTATTCTGCCCTCTCTCTTTCAGGTATGGCAGCCAATACCTGGCCACTGTTACTTATTCCATTTGGTAAGGAAAAAGCCTCCTTTGTTGCAGATTGCTCTCAACTCATGATAAAGAGCTATTCCTTCTTTAACTGTAGCTGCAGAAGTGAGACAGTCATCCACATAGAAGTTATTCCCGATGGTGCCTATAGCTTGAGAGTTAAATTATTCCACATTGTCCTCAGCACACTTCCTAAGCAAAAAATTTGCACAACTTGGTGAAGTTGCTCCAAATAGATGCTCTGTCATTCAGTATTCCACCATGTTCTGACCATAGTCTTCATCCGGCCACCAAAGGTATCATAGCAAATCACGGTCTTCATTCAATACCGTCAACTGATGCAACATTACTTCAATATCTGCAGTGATAGATTCCTTACCAAATCTTGTTAAGACTCCTATTAATATACGAATCCAATCAGGACCCTTTAAGAGTTGAGAATTTAGTGAAACTCCCCGGAAGGTTGCTCCACAATCAAACACCACATGAAGTTTTGCTCTCTGTGGATGAAAAACTCCATGGTTTGGTAAGTACCATTTCTGCCATCATTATGTTCCAAAATATTATCCAGCTTTTTCTCTTACATATCCTCTAACTATCATGTCAAACACACATTTGCTGTAGTCTAAATGAAAGGAAGAATCTTCTCTTTAAATTCAGTGTACATTGTTTGACAATGATTCTATTATCAGGCATGCATATTTCCCATTTCTTTAAAGGTAATCCAACACAATAATGATCATTAACCAGCTTGATAGCTTTTGTCACCAATTCCAAAAACTGCTGGTCTTCCTTGGAAGGCTGTTGGTCATCCCTGAGGTATTCTTGAACCGCTGCTCCCACAGCGCATCAAGCTCAACAATCAATATCTTATTGACACATAGCCAACTGGTTTTGAACGTTTCTTCCTCCTAACAGTCCATGAATCACCCATCAAAGCAGAGATTTGACACCATAAGGTCCATCACCCACACTATATCTAGTGGTTCACAGAGCCTTTGGTACATCTGAGCCAATCAGCAACTCAATCTCAGAGTTCATTTCATGTAAAACATTTTTCAAATACATCGTTTTGATGTGGGATGTTTCCTTTGTGCACAGGCATGGTCTTCTGAGTGCATACGCCTTGGAGTTCACAAAAATTGTTACTATCCAGTCCAGCAATCTCTAGGTCCAAAACAACATTGGTTTCAACATGTTTAACTTTACCTATAGTTCTCAATAGAATTTTTGACCTTCTTCCTTGAAGATTAAGCTTATTCATTAGCCCTACAGTGCAGATTGATGCAGTGCTACCTGGGTCAAGAAATGCATAAGTATGCATTATTGCACACCTTCTTGGCCTTGAATTGTACAGGTGCTGTTCTCACCAGCCCCCGTAAGACCATTTGTCTGCACCAAGGATTCAGCACTGTTTTTATCTGCTTCTTTTCTTGCTGTTTGTTCTTTTTCCATATTCTTCTTTTCCTGGAAGATATGCAGCATTTTGGGATGCTTTTGACTGCATATATTGCAGCTAAGTCATTTTTTGCAATTTTTGCTGATGTGTCCTTGACACAGATGCCAAAACGTACTCCATTTTCCTTCAGAAAAGCAATTTTCTCATTATGCATCTTCTTTCCCAACTGTGCCCACTTTTCCAAAGCATGCTTATCGTTACAGAACAAACATATCTTCACAGCAGGCAAAATTTCTTTTCCTTAACTTATCCGCAACTGCCAGGGAGGGGGAAAATGTACTTTTATTTCCAATTTTGCTTATATCTCCAAATCTTGGTACAGTTACAATCTGAACCTGCCATTCAGAAAATCCACAATATCTTCAAAAGTAGTATTTTGTTTATATTTTATCTGAAGTTTGCAAACTCTTGCTCTCCACAAATCCCTCAGCCATTAAGGCATCTTCTGGCTGATGGTTAACATATTAGAAAACATGTTATGCTCACGCACATTGTCAATATCTTCCATGGCATTATAACATCCTCTTAAAAAGAGAACATATGCTTATAACGCCTTTGTGTAATTTATTGATACCCATGAAAGGGTAATTTATTGATACCCATGAAAGTGCCTTAACCAGCTTATAAGTGCCTTATAAGCTGTCACAATTCTATGTTCATTACAAAAATGCTCTTGTAGTCAAGCCTTTGCCTTCAAGAATCCCTTTATTTTCCTTACAAGTTCCTTTGGCTGTCCCTCAGTATAGTGTTCCAGATAATAAAGATTATTTCTGGCATTTTTATTCTTGTTTTCAATATTGTGTTCAAAAGATTTAATGAATGCTTGATACTGAAGTGGGTCTCCACCAAAAATTTGTATCTCCTTCTTGAGCAGGGAATAGAGAACTTGCTGTTGCATTAATAAAGAAGTAATTTCATTTTGTTTTTCCATGATTGACCATATATTGCCCTGTGCATCGTTAGTTGGTCCACCTGGATTTCTGTTACATGATGGGAGTGGCATGTATGCAGCTTCATTAGATGGTATGTGGCTCATATCTATGTCCACTGAGTTCATTGTTAGGGTTTAAGATTTGGCACCACATCACCTTAACGTGCCTAGTTCGGGGTCATACACGTCTCATGACCGCAACACTGGCTCTTCTTTGGTATTAAATATATTCTTTTTCTGTTATCCTTCCTCAAATCATGACTCCAAAATGTTAGCCACTTTAGTTAATTTACTTCGAGCCCCAAATACCTCTGAGCCTTCTAGTACCCTCGAATTGGACTCATTAACAACTTTTTTTTTTCTCAGTTCCAGTTGCTCTTTTTGCCTCCTTAGCTGCTAATCTTCTCTTCTCTTCGTAGCTGTTCCTCTCTCTTTCTCAGCTGGTCCAGTTCTCTTCATAGCTGTTCCTCCTGGTCTTCCTCTAATTCTTCGCAGGCATACTTATTCTTAAGCCATTCTCATTCTATTTCAAGAGCAGCTTTTTCAGCCTTCACTTTTAAACACATAGATGCAATACTTGAAACACTGAAACTTGTTCTAGAACTCTTCTTGCTTCTCCTGCGACCAATATTTGATGCACCATCACCTGGTCATATATCATCCTTTATTTCAGAGGTCGTCTTAACATCAGACTTTGTCTCCACTCTGGATTGCCCATCCTCCTCATCACCATCCTGTGGCACAGCTCCAGCCATTTACATGTGGCTGATCTTAATTTATATTGATGCCTTTTGTGGTAATTCTGTGGGGTTTGTATTCCCAGCAGCTGTAACCTTCTGCTTTTCCATTGCCTTGTTCAGTCTCACAACAAGAACAGTTTTGTTTCCACTTGTATCTAAGTGCCGCCAATGCAATTCTTCTCCAAGTTCCATGGTGCACATCTTCTCGATGTAGCTCCTCAGGAGCAACAGCTTCTGCAGCGGTTGCTGTATTATCCTTCTCCATTCAGTCAACCTTCATACTCAGGCATCAAACATGCACAACAATAACTCCAAAACCTAAACAGTCCTCAAAAGACAAGCAGCAGTTTCTATAAACTGTGTTCTAACTTGCAATAAACAGAAGGAATCCTTTAGTAAGGCTTCCAACTTCTTCAATGGCCTTGGTGATGCTGTTGTTGATCGTGCCTCCTTGAGTTCGAAATGCTCCAAACAGAGCCCAATTAATCCAGTCCAAATTCCAAATTCAATTTCCAACTTCCTATTGTCTTAAATTCCATTCTTTGTTGACTAAAATTGTAGCAACTATTTTCCTTCTTAATCACTTTGAGGACATCAGAATGTTGTGTTATTCATGATTCATTCAAACAAATCTGTACTAAAGTTGAGTTGAGATTTCCAGCATTTATTAAACATTGTTAACATTATTATCAGTTGCTATACATTGTTACAAGCTATTAAAACTTTGTTAGACAGTCAATAAAAATTGTCAGACATTCTAATTCCTTACCATTTCTTACAACAAAGGAACTAAAACTAATATGTGTAATCTATCTAACAAACTGTAAAACCTTGGCTCAAAGATGTTGCTAGGAGACTCTCAAATAATACGTAAACTACTAATGCTATTAAAATGTGATCAACTAATTAGTTGCCTTACTTGGATAGAAATGGAATTGAATTTTTTCTAGGAAAACATCATCGTTGGTACTTTTAGGTTCCACTTTACCTTTTTTCTAAACTGATTCACAAACAGATAATGAGATATAGATTAAGAATATGGAATAAATTGAGGAAATTCTTTGGTTGTAGTAGTTTTTCCCTGGCATGTCCCATTGTAAATAACCATTTTTTTTCCTCCTTCTGTTATGGATGCAGGTTTTGAGGAAATGATATAGATCAGGTATTAAAAGTTACAAAGATTTATATCTTCATAAGAATTTTGCTTCATTTGAACAATTGTCAGTTAAATTTAAGCTTTCCAATAGACTTATTTTCAGATATTTTCAAGTTAGACATTTTGTCCAATCTAAGCTACAAGATTTTCCTTGAGAGAAAATGTTGTATTACTGTTACATTTTATTCTATATTTGTATTTTAACTTTTGTTCAATAAATAAAGTTTTTTTTTAAAAAGATTTTCCTTGAATTCAACTCAAATATTCTTGAATTTTTTAAATTTGCAGTTTGTTCACAGGAGTTAATATCACATATTTATAATAATTTATTGGATATAAAACTAATCTCAATGGTTAAAATTAAAAATGATTGGGAACAGGATCTTAATATAACTTTTTCAGATGAGGACTGTCATTCCAGTCTTAGTTGGATTAATGATTCGTCATTTTATGCTAGACAGTGTTTATTACAATTTAAAGTGAGACACAGAATACATATGTCCTAAATTAAATTATCCAGTTTTTATGCACTTGTTGATCCATTATTTGAAAGATGTAACATTTTAGAGGCCTCACTAATCGATAGCTTTTGGGAATATCTCAAATTAGGAAGATTTTGGGGAAACATTTTTCAATCATTATCAACAATTTTTAAGACTAAAATAGATTCAGGCCCTTTAATTGCCTTGTTTGGCTTTATTCACGATCCTACTATATCTTTGTCTGTACCTCATGAGAAGGTTTTAGCTTTTAGTACACGGATATCCAGGCAAGGTGTTTTGACGAAGTGGAAAGATGAACTTCCGTTGATGCATGGACAGTGACTACATGATGTAATGGCATATTTAAGTTATCAAAAGATTAAAAGTTCTAGTTTGAATAGATATGGGCTTTGTTCATAGAATATTATCAGGGTTGGCAATTTAAGGCTGTTGGGCTGCACCGTCTGGCTTCTGGAGGTAGTAATCCAGTCCAGTTTTGTTGTTCTTTTTTTTTTAAATATGCAACCTTGTTTAAACAGAGGGGTTTAATGAGTGTTAGTCTAGTTTTTTTTTTCTTTGTTTCATAATATAAGTTGATTAATTGGAGTTTATATATGATGGTCCAAGACTATAATATTAATTAATATTTTACCAAAATATGAGTAGATTGTAGCGAGGTCACTATGGCTACAGCTAGGTTATAGCCCTAAGGCTGTAGCTCGAATCCACAGGTGAAGAAAGACACACACACCAATAGAGTGTATTCGGCACTGAGTTTATTAAATGCAGCTCTGCCTTTTATAGTCAGCTTGGCTGTGTCACCGGCGTGGCTGGAGTGGGCTGGCTGCCGATGGGTTACCTCGGATTCCTGGGCCCCAATTGGACAACCTGCGATTCACCAGCGGTGATCAACCAGTTTCACCGCTCTTCTGGCAGCCGATGAAAATGGGGATTTCAGCCCATGCAATGTTTTACTGGTCACTGCGTCAGCCCGAGGCGCAGGCCACTACACGATCCCAACCCAGAACTAGCGATCAGGGCACTGTTTTTAGGAGGCCAATTCCTGCGCCATGGGGTCGGGTGAGTGATGAGCTGGTCAAAGTTTGAGTAGGCCGGATTCAACCAGTCAAATGTGAAAGTCTCTTCCCTGCCGCCAATATCCAAAACACAGGTGGAGCTGTTGTATCTGAGGATCTGGTATGGCCCCTCATAAGGCCACTGTAGAGGTGGCCGGTGAACCCCGTGCTGAACAAACATGTATTTACAGTCAGTAAAAATTGTTGGAATGCAAGTGCAGGGTTGGCTGTGGGATCTAGGGCTAGCGGGAGCCAGGATACCTAGGCATTCATGTAGTCAGGACAATGTGGTTGCCGGGGACTCCCCTAAGTCCTCAGGGGCCATCACGAATTTGCCCAGTATATCTAGGGGTACACCATAAACTACCTTGGCAGAGGACACCTCGAGATCCTCCTTGGGTGCAGTGTGGATGCCTAACAGGACCCAAGGGAGTTCGTTGGCCCAGTTAGATCTGTTAAGCTGTGCCAGTAAGGCTGCCTTAAGGTGTCTGTGGAACCTCTCCACCAACCCGTTGGTGTGTGGGTGATACGCTGTGGTGTGGTGGATTTGGGTCCCCAGGATGTGGGATAAGGTGGTCCACAGATTGAAAGTGAATTGGGCTCCCCTGTCCAATGTAAGGTGTTTAGGGACCCCGAAATGCGCTACCCAAGTTTTGAGTA
This sequence comes from Narcine bancroftii, assembly GCF_036971445.1. Lineage (NCBI taxonomy): Eukaryota > Metazoa > Chordata > Chondrichthyes > Torpediniformes > Narcinidae > Narcine > Narcine bancroftii. The sequence goes on from NC_091470.1 coordinate 239,171,959, forward strand.
AAGCCCATGCGCATACTTCTATGGAAGCCTCTGATAGTGGAACTGCCTCTAGCCATCTGATCATCCGGTTGTGAGAAGGGAACGTGCACCTCTGGATACAGATATGGGCCCCATAAAGTTAATGTGCACTTGGCTGAAGCAGCGACGTGTTGGCTCGATGTCTGTGGTGGAGCTTTGATACGAGTCTGACTTTGGATGAATGGCACTGAGTACAAGTCCTGGCCCGCAAGACAAACTCTTTGGAAAGGGCATGCCAGACATACCTGTTTGCCACCATCTGACTGTAGTCCTGACGGCAGGGTGAGCCAAGTTGTGGAAATTGTCGAAAACCTGCTTCTTCCATTCAGCCGGAATGTCAGGGCAAGGTTTACCCTTTGGGGTGTCACAGAGCAGCATGCAATTGCCGAGTGTGATCTGGATGTCCTTCAGTTGTAAGCCGGTGAGCACAGTCTAGTACGCCGGAATGTCAGGGTCGACTTGCTGCGCATTAGCCAGAGCCACATAGTCGATGCCATGGGTAGGGTCATGCACCGCCAAGATAGCCAGAAAGGATAGGGTGTCAGCCACCATGTCAGATTTGACGACTATGTGTTCAATATCTGTTGTAAATTCAGAAATGTAGGACAGATGCTGCTGTTTCCTGGCTGACTACAGATCTGACACCTTACTGAAGGTGAAGGTAAGGGGTTTGTGGTCCATGTAAATTTTAAACCATGCCCTCCAGGAAGTAACGAAACTGCCAATTTGCCAGGTATATGTCTAACAGTTCTCTATTAAAGGCCCTGTACTTGAGCTCTGGTGGCCTGAGGTGTTTACTGGAAAAGGTCAGCAGTTTCCATGGTCCACTCACCAGTTACTCAAGTACACCTCCGACCACTGAGCTGGAGGTGTCTGTCATGAGGGCAGTCGAGGTGTCTGTCCACGGGTGCACAATGAGGGTGGCATTGGCTAGGGTGTTTTTGGTGGCCTGAAAAACCTCAGTCGCCTCCTGGATCCATTGTACTGGGTCCTGCTATGAGGGGAAAGAGTGGGCTCATGATGTGGGCCACTGCAGGTATGAAGTGGCGATAAAGTTGACCATACCTGCAAACACTTGTAGTCCCTTCACTGTCAATGGCATGGGGAAAGAGCGAATAGCATCCACCTTAATGGTCTGGCTCCACGTTGGTCGATACGATGGCCCAGGAAGTCTATAGTCTCTCAGCCAAACTGGCACTTGGCCGGGTTGATGGTTAGGCCAAAATCGCTCAGCCTGGAGAATAATTGTTTAAGTGGTTGACGTACTCGGTGCAGGTGTGGCTGGCGATTTGAATGTCATCGAGGTAGATGAATGCAAAATGCAGATCCTGGCCCATTGCATCCATCAGCCTCTGGAAAGTCTAAGCTGCATTTTTTTTTTTAACCTGAAGTGCATGCGGAGACATTCAAACAATACAAAGGGGCTTATGATGACAGTTTTTGGGATGTCTTTGGGGTTTACTGGTGTCTGGTGATAGCCCCTTTGAGAATATCCATGCCCCTTGCAGGTTAGCGGTGTAGTCTTGGATATGGGGCATGTGAGGAGGCGGTAGTCTCCACATGGCCTCCAACCACCTTGGGGACTATATGGAGAGGGAAGCTAGCTCAAGGATTGTCGGAGCGCCTCACAATGCCAATTCTTCCATCTTTTTGAACTCATCCCTTGCTGGGTTGAGTTTATCAGGGGGAGATGCTGCACCTGGCATGGACAGGGAGGCCCTCTGTAACGATTTGGTGCCTCACCCCATGTTTGGGTTCTGCTGAATGGAAGTGAGGCATGGTGATGGAGGGGAATTCTGCTAGGTCCCAAGTGAATTTGCTGTCGGTAGTACTCATTGAATGCAGTGGAGGCTTGTGAGTTCAGTGCCTTTGAGTGAGAGTGACAGAAATTTTCAGGTGTGCTCCAGCCGGCGCCCCTTGACATCCACCAGGAGTGAGTTGGCCCGCAAGAAATCTGTGCCCAGTAATGGTTGATGCACAGCCTCAACGTAAACTTCCAAGTGAATTGACTGTTCCCGAAGTGTAGGGGAATGGTGTGGGTGCTGAATGTTCAGATATTGGAGCTGTTTGCCGCTTGGAGCTCCCAGCCCACTTTGCCACATCAGGCCTCCATGTTGGTCAGGGGAATGACATTGTATTGTGCCCCAATATCCACCAAGAAACATCGGCCCGACAGGGAGTCTTGAATATGTAGCAGGCTATGCAGTTGGCCGGTCATCACAGCCATTAACGACGACTGGCCTGGGTATTTCCCTGGAATGTGCAGGGGGAGCAGCATTGATGGGTCTCAGAACCCCAACGTCGATGATAGAAACAGTATTGCTAACCAGTGGGGCATGGCAGTCAGGTAGTCAGTCGATGGTCTTCCTGACTGGGTGCTGATGACATGGTGCTGTCACCTGCTCAAGCGAAGTGCAGGCGTCCCTCTTCGCCACCAAAGCAGGTCTGCTCGAGCAGCCACCTTCCTGGGGTCATCAAAGTCTTCTTCTGCGATGAGCACCCATATGTCCTCAGACAGCCTCTCCAGGAAGATCTGCTGGAATAGCAGGCAGGAGGTGTGGCCATCGCAGTGGGCAAGCATGTCGTACATGAGGGTGGAAGGGTTCCTGTCCCCTAAACCTCAATATGCAACAGTCAGTCAGCGAGCTCGTGCTTTGAGAGCCTGGAAGTGCAGGTTAGCAGCTCTTTGATGGCCACGTACCTTCCTTGTTCCGGGGACTGCTGGAGGAAGTTGATGATGCGGTCTGCGATGTCCTGATCGAGGGCACTGACCACGTAGTGGTAGCGCGTGTCATCACCGGAGATTCGTCAAATGGCAAATGGTACCTCAGCTAGCTGGAACCATACCCCTGGTTGTGACGTCCAGAAGCCGGGAAGCTTCAATGCCTCAGCGTTGATCCCAGGTTGCTCTTCCATCTTCGGATCCAAAGTACCATTTGGACCAGTTGGCAGGTCGCTCCAGCGGTTATAGCTCTCAGTTATAGCCCTAAGGCTGTAGCTTGAATCCACAGGAGAACACACACACACACACACACACACACACACACACACACACACACACACACACACACACACACACACACACACACACACGCACACACACACACACACACACACCCACACACGCACACACACCCACACACACACCAGTAGAGTGTATTCAACATTGAGTTTATTCAGTGGCATCTTTGCCTTTTATAGTCAGCTCAGCCGTGTCACCACCAGGGATGTCTTGAGTGGGCTGGCTGCCAATTGGTTACATCAGATGCCTCGTCCCCGAAATTGGGCCCCTTGCAATCCACTGGCAGAGATTGGCCAGTCTCACCGCTCTGCCAGCGGCCTATAGAAATGGGTGTTTCAGCCCACACGATGTTTTGCCGGTCACCACGTTCGATGACCATTTCCTGTGTCAACCCAAGGCGTGGGCCACGGGCTGCTACAAGATTGCTTATAAAGTAATCATGTGCTTTTCATTTTTCATCTTAATGATATTAATTAACAATTACTAACAAAAATGGGAAACTTAATTGAAGCATTTTACCAGTTATATATTATGTATACATTTTAATATTTCCTTCTGTTGTTTATACAACATGTATACGAGATTATCGTATTGAAAAGTTTTGTAAAAAACTGTAAACGACATTTTGAAAGCTACAAACAGAATTAGTTTGTATGAAATACATTTTTCACCCTTACAGGATTGATCAAAATAGTGCATTTTGAACCCCACCACAATGCTCCCATGCTGCCCTTGCTTTGCACTATTTGATCGGATTTTTGTTGTCACTTGATACTGTTCTTGCCCTGCTACTTTACACAACTATATATACGTTAGAGTTGACCTGTTGGACTTCTTCAAAAGATCCCTTATCATTGTACCAGGTATAATGTGACAAATAAACTTAAAACTTAATTGAATGGAGAGTGTAGTTGTGTCTCAGGGACACAAAACCTTGTGCCATGTAAATTCTGATAATGGCGCTGCAGATGACAGACAATATCCATTACCCAATTTTTGAGATTTATTTGCCAAGGTTCAGAGATGCTCATAAAACTAGATCTATTCAGCAGTTATAAACAATTAAACCATAAAACAAATGTTTGTGGAACTCATCAGATCAAGTAACAATGATGGACATGACCATTAACAACATGACTGCTCTACAGTAACCTGGCATTCAGGTTTTCTCCTGCGATTTTCGAGGTGACTATAGATTTTTAAAAACCCATGGAATGGATGATTCCTCATGGAACAAAGAGATGCAGGCAACTGCCGGAAACCAAAAAGCTAATTTTGGAGGAAATACTCGAGAGATTGAACAGGAAGTTAATTTAAAGGGAAGCTTGAACATGTTTTCCATTGATTTGGTGTCTGCCTCATTTCCAAGGCCGTTGCCAATGGCCTACAGTGTTGGGGACTCAGCAGAGGCATTCAGCAATCACCAGAGCATGAACACTTAATACCAACCTCATGCAGGCCAAATATCGCACTCAGGATTGGCTGACCCAAAAGCATTGGGAAAGTGTCCAATACCTATTCCAGGCACAGACACCCACACATTTTACTGCCTTTACTGATGTGTTGGGCAGCAGCTGTCTAATACTGTACATAATGAGCTCAGATCCTGGAATATTAAACCCTTTGATTCATGTTTTGCCAAAGGAAACATATGATGTGGCATTATATTGGCAAGTAATGTATTTGTGGAAGCATTTTGCTTTTAAGTTTTTGACAAAATATTTTCATGAATAAATGATATTGTGTCTTTGTACATGATTTACATGACATGAAATGTAAATGATACAAAAATAAACAAGGACTGAAAACGTCATGAATTTAAAAAGGTCAGTTTGCCTTATCTCGATATAATTTGGAGTTTAACCCTCAAATACTACAAATGATTTTGGTTTGTGAATCATCACCAGGCATTTCAATCCATCATTGGACATATTTCTTGCAATATCTATCAGCTCTCTTGTGCTGTTGTTCATGAAGCAACATGTTGTCAACATTCAACTAACAGTTGTAGTTGGTACATCAGTGTACACATCAGTCACATCTTGTGGTATACATCTTAAATGCTTCCAACTTCAAGCAAAAAAATAAACCCATGCAATAATCACAAAATATATGTTAATTCACATTGTCCAATTAATTATATACAAGTATGAACTAGTTTACAAAAAATATTCAATTAATTAAAGTTTCCTCACCTGCTGGGGCCTCTTCAATTGTCAAGGTATCTTTGACGGCCTTACAGTATTCACCCAGTTAACCAGTATTCTGCTCCAGTCAGCTGTACCTCATTTATTAACTTCTGATTTTCTGAACCAACAATGGATGTATCATTAAACCAATCCTGTAACTCAACCGCATGATCAACTTGAACATCATAGGAACATAGGAAGTAGGAACAGGAGTAGGCCAAAAATGGCCCATCGAGCCTGCTCCGCCATTCAATACGATCATGGCTGATCTAATTTATTAATATTTTTAAAAACTTTATTTAAGATTTTATAACGAATAAAATAGAAGATTACATTTAAAAAGAATAAAAGTAAGATAATAAAATTAAAATTATAGTACCACATCAGTAAAATAAATAAACTAACCCCCCCAATAATTATTACACATTAATAACCTAACTTAAAATGAGTCTAACCCCCCCAAAATAAAGAGTGAAGAGTTAATAAAGTGAACAATATTATATATAAGAAAAAAAAGCCCACTTACAAAAAAAAGATAAAGCATAACAAGTAAAGATACTAACAAAAAAAAGTTATCAATACTAAAATATCACACTTAAAAACATATTTAAAGCAAACTTAAATGCATATATTTAGCAAACGGAGTCCACTTTAACCTATAAAAAGACATCCTATCCTGAATTGAAAAAGATATCCTTTCCATAGTCAAACAGGATTTCATCTCCAAATACCACCTATCTAAAGTTAATATATTTCCATCTTTCCAAGTAAGTGCTATACATTTCTTGGCCACAGCTAAAGCTAAATAGATAAAGGAAATCTGATAATCCTTTAAACCTAAATCAATTAGTGATTGCATATTCCCTAATAAAAATATATCAGGATCTAATACAAGACAGATATATAAACTATTAAGTATAGATTAAATACCTTTCCAAAACTGTTGCAATCGATCACAAAGCCAGACAGTGTGCAAAAAAGTATTAGCCGTCTGGTCACAACGAAAACAGCAATCCGACTTACTAAGGCCAAACTTTTTTAGTTTCTCCGATGTTAAATATAACTGATGTATAAAATTATAATTAATCATCTCTAATCTAGCATTAATCAATTTCCGAATACTATTCTGGCAAATTTCCATCCAGGCTTCTTCAGCTATTGTAAAACCTAAATCTTTTTCCCATTTCAACTTATCTTTATCCCAATCTTTTTTACTTTCAGTTTCTTGTAAAATACAATCTTTGGCTTGGCTTCGCGGACGAAGATTTATGGAGGGGGTAAATGTCCACGTCAGCTGCAGGCTCGTTTGTGGCTGACAAGTCCGATGCGGGACAGGCAGACACGGTTGCAGCGGCTGCAGGGGAAAATTGGTGGGTTGGGTTTGGGTTTTTCATCCCTTTTTTGGTATTGAAAGTACATATTCCTCAAAATTAGAATCAGGCAGTAAGATCATATGACGACCACATATCTGTTTTACAAAAGATCTTAATTGATAATACACAAATACAGAATTTCCACTAATACCAAATTTTCTTTGTAATTCATCAAAAGAACAAAAACATCCCTCAGAAAAACAATCGGATAAGTTTTTTATTCCCTTCCTTTTCCATTGTTTCAAGGTGATATTGGAGTCTGTAAAAGGAACAAGTTGATTATTATATAATGGCAATCGTCCAGACCATTTATTTTTGAGCCCCAATTTGTTAAGTTTACTTGTCCATAGATTCAATAAATGCTTCAACATTGGTACATCATAAGTTCGTAATAAATTTTTATTCCATCGAAACAAAAACTCATAAGGAGATTTTTCTAAAATAACTGCTATTTCTACCTTTGCCCAACTGGGCGGATCATCCATATTCATTAATGCACTAAGAAATTTAAATTGAGCTGCTTCATAATAATGCTGAAAATTCGGTAATCTTAAACCTCCAAATTGGAAATCCCACATCAACTTTCTCATCGCTACCCTCGGAAATTTTTCCTTCCATAAGAAGTCTCTAATTGCTTTATATAAATCCTTAAAAAAACTTTTGTTTAAAAAATAAGGAATTGATTGAAACAAATATTGTATTCGAGGAAAGATATTCATTTTTATAGTATTAATCCTCCCTAATAAACCCAAAGGTAAATCCTTCCACCTAGTCAAATCTAATTTAATCCTTTTTATTAAAGGAAGATAATTAATTGAATATAAATCTTGAAATTCCGTATTAACATTAATTCCTAAATATTTAATTTGTGTAGTCCACTTCAAATTGATAATACTTTTATATATTAAATAATCATCTTTACAAATTGATAGAATTTCACTTTTGGTCCAATTTACTTTATAACCAGATAATTGACCATAGTTTTCTAAACATTTTTGAATTGCTGGTAAAGAAATGCCCGGATCCACCAAATATAATAAAACATCATCAGCAAATAAATTAATCTTATATTCCTCATTCAAAACTCTCATACCTTTAACATATTCATTTTAGCGTATTAATTGTGCCAAAGGTTCAATAACTATAGCGAATAAAGCAGGTGACAATGGGCATCCTTGTCTAGTAGACCTTGCTGATCTAATTTATGATCTAATCATGTTCCTGATCACCCTCTTCTTGGGCACTGAAGCATCTTTCTGATCTGCACCTATATGAACTTTCACATCAGTCACCCCTACCTCTTCACCACACCTCTTCACCTTCAGATTCAGAGCCCAATGAAAGGAGGTTTCTAAACTGAAACCATCTCTCCAACTTTTTTAACGTTGGCCCTCTTGTATCCCTTCACATAACTGTTTGATTCAGGTTGCATCAATCCCAGCTATTTCCACAGCCAGCAACCTATGAGTGCCTCTCCATTGCAATATCAAGTAGGGCAAACCTGTACATACATAGAAACATTGTCAAATAAAGACTTATGGATTACTTGGACTATATATCCAATAACTACATGTTCATCGTTTCCTTTGCCATGCAGATTGAATATCAAGCCTCTGCACTGGATGCTGAACGGGATGAGGAACAGAAGAACATGTTAGATTCTATAAGGGAGTGAAGGATGTAACAAATTGTACTAATCTGAATGTGGACCATTGCTGGAAGCCAATTCATTGGGGAGGACACAGCTGCAAACGTGACTATGCACGACCAAACTGCAATTCAGCTGGAAGAAGTGAATCAGCCACCTGCACATTTACTATTACTCTGAGTGGGGCTTCACCATATCCTCATTGTCTTCATCAACCCCAGGCCTCTGGTCACTGCTTTCTAAAATTTTTAATTTAGACATACAAAACAGTAACAGGCCATTTCGGCCCATGACTCCGTGCCACCCAATTTACACCCAATTAACCTACATCCCCAGTACGTTTCAAATGGTGGGAAAACCCACACGCAGACAAACTTCTTACAAACAGCACAAGATTCGAACTCCAGTCCCGATCACCGGCGCAGTAAAGTCATTGCGCTGACCGCTAGGCCAACCGTGCTGCCCAGTAAATGTGAGGAATTCCCATATGTTGAGCATGGACATCCTTCAGTACATCTGGTTGTCAAACTTTAGGAACATTACTCTCTGGTGCATTTCATGGCACCTCCCCAGAAAGGTCAGATCTCCACATTCAGTGCCAGGCCTTGGACAATTCAGCCCTTCAAGATGTTTTTATATATCTGCCACCAAGGAAGCTGCAAATCTCTACATCTGACACCAGAAAATTAACAGCAGCAATAATCTGTTATTGACAAATGGCTAATTACAAATTAGTTCTCCCCGATAAGCCAAATTACACTGCTCAAAGCACTGGTGTCGTTCTGTAGACTATAGCAGTGTCAGTCAAACGTGACACTGCTGTGTTGAAACTGAGGAGCCCTTAGCCTAAAGTCCGATCTCTGGATAACACCCCACTGTTGACGAATGAAGGATCTACAACACAAACCATGATAATGAAATTCTCAGCTTCCTCTGTTTGCTACTCCCCATCTTACTGAACTCCCTCCATCCCTACAACACTCCCTGTCTCTGTAACCTCTACCAGCCAGCCCTTACACCCTTCCCTGCTTAACAGGATGTCCACTACAATACTCCTATTCAATGTATGGTACTCAATTGAGTAATCCAGCTGCAACAATAAAATGGGCCTTTGATGCAATTCTGTACTCACCATTGTTAGAAACAGAAGTACCTTCACAGAAATTGCTCGAGACAAAAATTGAGAACAAAAAACGTTTATTATACAACAATGCAAAGTTGGGTGCTTTCCCCTTACCCTGGGAATACACACATACACTGGGGCTCACCCAACTTTTATACAGTTGATTTCTGTATAGGAATACCCTCCCCCTTACATTCTTCTGCCTCCTGGATGGGTTTCGCATTAGGCAATCCTGTCTGCCTATGTGCTGTTTCTGTGAACTTGGAGGACGAGGGGGTATCCTGTCGGTGTCCCATCATGTCATTGTCCTTATTCACAAACCTGCCTTTGTTCTAATTCACACCTTCCCGACCCTCAGGGCTACAATCTCTTCATATGCAGAACTTGCTAATACTTAGGGATAATTACATATGCAGAACTTGCTAATTCTATCTAGGGCTAGAAGACCCTTATCTTATTCAGACTAACTTTACTTCCTACATTCTATTATCTATTATCTATCCTTATCTTATTCATGCCGGTGAACTTGCTGATTCTGTCTAAAAGGCTAGAAGACCCTTATCTTATTCAGACTAACTTTACTTCCTACATTCTAATATCTCTTCTTTGGCTTGGCTTCGCGGATGAAGATTTATGGAGGGGGTAAAAGTCCACGTCAGCTGCAGGCTCGTTTGTGACTGACAAGTCCGATGCGGGACAGGCAGACACGGTTGCAGCGGCTGCAGGGGAAAATTGGTTGGTTGGGGTTGGGTGTTGGGTTTTTCCTCCTTTGCCTTTTGTCAGTGAGGTGGGCTCTGCGGTCTTCTTCAAAGGAGGTTGCTGCCCGCCAAACTGTGAGGCGCCAAGATGCACGGTTTGAGGCGATATCAGCCCATTGGCGGTGGTCAATGTGGCAGGCACCAAGAGATTTCTTTAGGCAGTCCTTGTACCTCTTCTTTGGTGCACCTCTGTCACGGTGGCCAGTGGAGAGCTCGCCATATAACACGATCTTGGGAAGGCGATGGTCCTCCATTCTGGAGACGTGACCCACCCAGCGCAGCTGGATCTTCAGCAGCGTGGACTCGATGCTGTCGACCTCTGCCATCTCAAGTACTTCGACGTTAGGGATGAAAGCGCTCCAATGGATGTTGAGGATGGAGCGGAGACAACGCTGGTGGAAGCGTTCTAGGAGCCGTAGGTGATGCCGGTAGAGGACCCATGATTCGGAGCCGAACAGGAGTGTGGGTATGACAACGGCTCTGTATACGTTTATCTTTGTGAGGTTTTTCAGTTGGTTGTTTTTCCAGACTCTTTTGTGTAGTCTTCCAAAGGCGCTATTTGCCTTGGCGAATCTGTTGTTTATCTCATTGTCGATCCTTGCATCTGATGAAATGGTGCAGCCGAGTGGCTTTATTCATTACACTTATATCTATACTAGTCTCCTCATCTTCATATTTTTATATCAGTTTTTACTCATCTCTCACAATCCTCACTTTTCTTTTAGCTACGCTTTGTGACTTCTCAACTGGAATGTATTACTTGCAAACGTGGTCTTTTTCCCAGCTGGTCAGTAAACGAACTGCAGTCTCAGCATCATCAGACAGAACTAGGGAAACATACATCCTTTGGGTTATAGTGTTCTGACGAGGGGTTCGATGAATTAAATACTGCACACTAGTCTTTAGGCAGGGGAGCACCATAATGGCCAAAATAGCGAGTCCAGCTGCTATAAGGGCAGTGGGTATCAGACTCCAGTTACCACTAAAAAGTCTAGTCCATCCCACACCGGACCAAGGTTGTCAAGTCTGAACCTGGGTATGGGAAGATTTTCAAACTCCTGAAGAAGAGTCTTTAACCGCCTGACCGTTGTGAACTTTGTCATTAACCAGTCTTTCACAAACGCTGCCTTCAGCAGCCAACGAGTAATCGAGAGCCAGGCGGTTTTGTTGAACTGTGGCTCGTATCTGTCGTTTTTCTTCAGCCCCTAAATTCAGGGCCATTGCTGTCTGTTCAGTGATGATCTGCAAGGCTGCCTGGAGTCTGATTAAACGATTTGAATGCCAAGCAGCTTTAGTGTTCTGTAGCAGCTTACGTCATTTACAACTGGAACTCCCCTTAACGAGGTGGTGCTTAACATTCCGAATGTCCGTGTGACCCAAAGGATGCTTTACAGGAGACCAAGTTGGGGAGGGTTGTTTCTTATCACTTAACCTGTGAGTTTCAGCCTGTCTGTGTACATTAGCATATGTATTCACTCTATCTCTGCTATATGCACAATCCTGACTAACATTCTGTCTGTCTTTGTCCCACCATCTTCTTTGTGCTATCCTTTTAAAATTTGTCTTTTTAATACCTGTGGAGACCAAAATACAAATCAAATCTACTCCTCTAAAGCCGTTCTGTTCCCCTGGTCCATGTTGGGATCCTATATTAACCCATACCCCACTATGACTATACTTTATATCTATGCCCTGTCTACATTCTAAAGGTAAATAATTGTCACCTCTGCTGCCCCTGTTCCAGGAGGACTTAATACATTGTGAGTAATTTAGTGATGTCCCAAAAATTGGGAACCAACAAGTAAACAATACAGTAAATGGTAAAAACAACATTACAGCACTTTTTCCCCGGCGTAGTGTAACTTTCAGATCAGAAGGATGAAGGACTCCACGCCAGGTGGAGGGTAGATTATCGATGTCGTTAGTCTGTGGTTCAGTAGCTTGTTTAATTCGTTGGATGTGGCTCCATCCTTTTTCTTTCGTTCGCACGGCAGTGTCTGTAATTAAAAGTACACAATAGGGGCCATCCCAGACAGGTTTCAGTTGGTGATCTTGCCATGCTTTTACATATACCCAATTACCCGGTTTAATAGAATGAATAGAATATTCCAGGGGTGGAGTTTGAGCTAATAAATCCTTCTGTCGTAAGCCATGGAGAGAAGTAGAAAGTTCCTGTAAATATTTAGATATATATTGGTCATTAGCCTCAGGGATAGGGGTATCAGTGTGGAATCCCATGTAAGGAAGACCAAACATCATTTCATATGGTGAGACAGCAAGGTCCTTATGAGGGGCTGTGTGAGTCCTAATTAGAGTTAAGGGTAAGCATTTAATCCAGGAGAGGCCAGTTTCCTCATGAAGTCGAGTGAGCTGATTTTTCATGGTCTGATTCATTAGTTCAACACGGCCTGAGCTCTGGGGGTGCCATGGGGTATGTAGCTGCCAGTCTATTCCCAGTCTTTTGCACACACCCTGGAGTACCTGAGAGGTAAAATGTATACCTCGATCCGAGTCAATGGTTTGAATCATACCATATCGTGGAATCACAGACTCCATTAGTATTCTGATAACGGTGCTGGCACGATCATTAGGGGTCAGGAAAGCCTCAACCCATCGTGTGAAATGATCTACCATCACCAGGAGGTATTTGTAAATCCCTATCTTAGGTAATTCTGTAAAGTCAATTTGTATCCGTTGAAATGGGCGTACAGCTATATCGCGACCACCAGGCATTACCTGGTGCATAGCTTTCTTATTTACTCTCTGACAGATTGGACAACCCCGAGTACTTTGTTTGGCTATTGTATATATGCCTGAGCAATAAAAGGACCATACAAACGTATCCACAAGTGCTTGTGTTCCCCAGTGTGTCTGCTGGTGTATCTGATCAAAAATTTGACGAGCCAAGGCTTTGTTCAGCATTTGACATCCTTTCACCGTCCACCACAACCCATCGGCAGTTTGACGCGTTCCCTGGTCTTTCATAGAAACCTCCTCTTCCCGTGAAAAGATGGGAGTCTTTTTAACCTCAAGTGGGATGGGCAGTAACAGCTGCATGTCTATTTTCTCCGTGAGCGCAGCCTGTTTGGCAGCTGCAACTGCCTGTCTGTTCCCCTGGGCTTCAGGACTATCACCACTTTGATGGCTTCGTACATGTACTACAGCTATTTCCTCAGGTAATGTAAGAGCATCTAGGGATTGGACAATTAAGTTTTCATGGATCAACTTTTGTCCTTTTCCAGTTATCATTCCCCGCTCTTTCCAGATCTTCCCAAAGGTGTGCACTAGACCAAAAGCGTATTTTGAGTCCATGTAGATAATGCCCACCTTGTTCTTTAGACCCTGGAGAGCTCCACAGAGGGCATACAATTCACAAGATTGTGCTGACCAATGACCGGGAAGGCGACTGGCTTCAATCACCACTCCTTCTTTCCCATCCACTACACTATACCCATTGTGGCGAGTGCCATCAATGCAACGAGAAGATCCATCAATAAACCACCTTTCACCCTCTTGTAAAGGCTCATCACTTAAATCCTCTCTAATTTTGGTCTGTAAATCCATTACCTCTAAACATACATGCTCTAACTCATTTATGGTATTGTCAGAATTTGGAGAAACCAAGAAAGCTGCAGGATTGTGTTCTTTATTCGTAATCAGGGTCAAATCATCCCTATCCATTAGGATCGCTTCATACTTTAAAATTCTAGAGTCTGTGAGCCACCTTCCAGCACGTTGTAAGAGAATATTGCGGACTGTGTGAGGGGTGTGAACTATCATCGGGGCACCAAACGTAATCTTTCGTCCTTCCTCAACTAAAATAGCAGTGGCTGCGATGGCTTGTACACATTCTGGCCAACCACAACAAACAGGGTCTAAAACTTTTGACAGAAAAGCAACTGGCCCTCTCTTGTGTTAGTACTCCGGTGGCTACACCTCCTTTCGCATTGGTATATAGGTTAAATGGCTTATTTAGGTTGGGTAAAGGCAACACTGGGGCACTAATAAGGTGCTATTTCACCAAGTTAAAATCTTTAATCTCTTTCTCTGTCCAGACAACAGCTTCGCCCCCTACAATCGTGAGTTTATCATAGAGAAATCTGACCAGGCTAGAATAATTTTCAATCCAGATTCTACAGTATCCCACTAAACCAAGGAATTTCCTAAGTTCTTGGGCATTCTTGGGAGGGGGAATCTGGACTTATTATCCTAGTTCCCTGACTTACCAGATGACCTAAGTATTTAACTTCTGATTGAACAAATTGTAATTTGGATTCGCTCACCCTGAGACCCTTATTCTCCAGAAAATTCAAAAGTTCAACAGTATACTGTTTAACTAATTTGTACGTTTTTCCCGTAATTAACAAATCATCAAAATATTGTATCAACTGACAATTCTCTCTCCGAGGAGGCTCATCTAGTATTTGTTGTAAGACCTGACCAAATAAATTTGGTGATTCTGTAAAGCCCTGGGGAAGGACAGTCCACTGGTATTGATTCTTGCGTCCAGTAAAAGGATTTTCCCATTCAAAGGCAAACATGTCTCTGCTCTCTCTTGCTAACGGACAGGTCCAAAAAGCATCTTTGAGGTCAATCACACTAAACCATTTACTATGGGGATCGATTTTACCCATTATTGTACAGGGATTAGGTACAACCGGGTGACAGGTGAGAATAATTTTGTTCAGCTCCCTCAAGTCCTGCACTAATCGATAGGTACTGTCTGGTTTTTGGACAGGTAAAATTTGGGTATTAAAAGGTGACATACAAGGTTCGAGTATACCATCTTTCACCAACTGGTCAATTACTGGCTGCAGCCCCTTTCGGCCAGCCATAGGAATTGGATACTGTTTTTGTCTAATTACTTGTTCAGAATCTTTTAAAGTAACTTGAAGGGTAGGAATATCTAACACTCCTCTATTGCCTCTTTCTGCCCATACTCCAGGATTTATTAGTTCACGATCTTCCTCGCTTAATACATACAATTGAACCCCGATACCTGATTCCTGTGGTCTGGTGCCAATAGCCAATTGGTCCTGTAAATCTCGTCCTAACAAACAAACTCCAGCTTGGGGAACTAGTAAAATATCCTCTGTTATTACCTTTTCTCCCATTTGAATTCTTACATCTCTTAATACAGGGACCGTAAAGTCTCTTCCTCCTACACCCGAAACTATCACTGTCCCTTCTATCCTAACACCCTCGGGTGGTTATAAAATACTACACCTTGCTGCCCCAGAATCTACTAAAAATACCATCTTGTCACTGTGGGGTCCTATGCTTAAATTTACCAATTGTTCTCTGTGCAGCCCCACGATGTGTATTGACTGAGAACCGTGACCCCCCTATTCATAATCTGCTTCCATCAGGGCATAGGATCGCGTCTCCCTGGCTCGCATTGGGCATTCTCTCTTAAAGTGTCCCTTCTTTTTACAATGGTAGCAAACTAATGCTCCTGTTTCCCAATTTCTACCTGGGTCTCCACAGGGTCCCAGGAATGGTCATCGTCCCCGGAATCCTCCTCTACTCCTCCCTCTACTCTGGTCTCTACTTCCCCACCCCTGGCTCTCCTCCCAACGTCCAGGAGCTGGCACACAGTCCTGACCCTTTCCATGTTGTTCCTCCACTACTCCCTTGACTGCCTGCATCAAAATCTTAGCCTTTCCTTTCTGCTTATCCTCAGACCTCTGGACAAATGCTCTTTGTGCAATCTGTAGAAGCTGGGTTATTCCCTGCTCATGCCAATTCTCAGTCTTCTGCAATTTCCTTCTAATGTCTGGGGCTGAGTTCGTAACGAAACCCGTTAATACTAATTGTTCACCTGCTGGGGATTCTATATCCAGACCCCCATATTGCTGTATGGCCATGCGCAATCTATTGAGAAATGCAGAGGGGGTCTCCTCGGGACCTTGGAGAACCTCAAATGCTTTCTTAAAATTCTGTCCCTTTGGAACAGATTCCCTGATTCCTTTTATCAGATTAACCCTATATTCTTCCATTAATGTGCGACCATTATTAGTATTCTTATCCCAATTTGGTTTCAATAGGGGAAATTTAGCTTCCCCAGGTATCGCCTCTGGTCCCCCTTGGTGTTCCCTATCCCAGACTCTAATCCCTGCCTGGCGAATCATTCGACGCTCATCCAAAGTAAACAACGTTTTAAAGATAGATGTTAACTCATCCCATGTATATATATTTGGTCCCAAAAATTGATCTAATTGTTCAGCACATCCTTGAGGATCCTCTATCAGGGAGATCATTTCTCTCTTAAAGTTACGCACCTCCGTACTGGTCAGGGGCACATTTACGAAACCGAGACCCTCTCCCACGGGAACTTCCCGCAGAGGTCTCATCCAGTTAATTTCTGGCTTATTATGTCTAGGTTCCTGCTCTCCAGGAAATGAATCAAAGGGTTCTGCCCTTTCTTCACGAGGGTCTCACACTGTTCTGAATTAAAGTCGCCTCCCTCTCTTGTCAATAGAGGTGGTAATCTAGTACTTTGTGAACGGGTCATCATACCACCCCTACTTTCTTCTCTTTTCTCTAGCTGTGGGGGAGGAGGGGAAGATGCAGAAGGGTAGAGCATAGGAGGGGGGGGGAAGATAGGAGCTGGCATAGGAGGAACATAAGGTGGAGGGAGGGACTGTAACACATCCCATCCTTGTATTTTAGGGACAAAAGGTTCCTTATCTTTCTTGTCCTTGCATTCCTTTTCATTCAAAACCAGTTGATCAAACGATCCCCTGAGCCAGCAGGCTGCATATTCCCTGCTCTCAAGATTATCTCTTCGGTTTTGATAGAGCCAGATGTTCAATGCCTGACACATCCAGTCATCCACGGATCCGAACTTTGGCCAATATACTGAACTCCCTTTTATCGGACTTTTAACCCATTCCAAACAGCAATACCTGACCATGGTCAGTTTGTCTTTCCCACAGGTTCTCCCCGCACCCCAATCCCAGATAACATTAATCCTAATGGACTTTGCTTGGTTATCTGATCTTCCCATCCTTCCTTAGGACTCTCTTCCTTACTACTCACACCTCCCATACCAACAGGTAAGTAAAATTTCTCTTACTGAGATCCAGTAGCTAGTTCTAGTGCGCTTCCTTAACGTCCTCTCGATGTTTGTTCTCAATGCCTCTTCTCGGATATCACTCGCTTCATCCACTGACCAGTCACCCACCGTCCGTGAGTCCAGCTGAATCAGCTGGGGTGCACCTACCCCCGTTGTCGGGCACTCTGTCAGTGGAGGGAGTGGGATCCCGGACGAGCCCCCATTTGTTAGAAACAGAAGTACCTTCACAGAAATTGCTCGAGACCAAAATTGAGAACAAACAACATTTATTATACAACAATGCAAAGTTGGGTGCTTTCCCCTTACCCTGGGAATACACACATACACTGGGGCTCACCCAACTTTTATACCAGTTGATTTCAGTATAGGAATAACCCCCCCCCCCCCTTACATTCTTCTGTCTCCTGGATGGGTTTGGCATTCGGCAATCCTGTCTGCCTACGTGCTGTTTCTGTGAACTTGGAGGACCAGGGGGTATCCTGTCTGTGTCCCATCATGTCATTGTCCTTACTGTCCTTATTCACAACTGCCTTTGTTCTAATTCACACCTTCCCGACCCTCAGGGCTACAACCTCTTCATATGCAGAACTTGCTAATACTTAGGGCTAATTACATATGTGGAACTTGCTAATTCTATCTAGGGCTAGAAGACCCTTATCTTATTCAGACTAACTTTACTTCCTACATTCTATTATCTATCCTTATCCTATTCATACTGGCTTTATTCATTACACTTATATCTATACTAGTTTCCTCATCTTCATATTTTATATCAGTTTTTACTCATCTCTCACACCATCACTGCAGCAGCCAACATTTGTCCAAAACTTGACTTTTGTGGGTTAAGATCCATGCCCAGAGTGAAAGCTTGCCAATAAGAAACACGTGGAATCAAGTGACATCCAAAATGATGACCAGGATCAGATATTTCTAATCTGCGCAGCTTGTGCCACTGAAGACGAGGTGCAGAAAGTCTGCACAATAGTCATGGCTGATTCCATCACATGGGTAGTGACTCCACTGTCCTGATTAATAAAGGCACTGGATTTCACTGGCAATGGTGACTGCAAACCATAATGAGGAAAGAATCATGGCTACATTTTGTTCTGTGTGGTTAAAAGGGCCCACATGTTACTCCTCACACCAGACCAAGGCCACTCATGAGTGCAGTGATGATATCACAGTCAAACAGAGGAAAAACTGAGTGACACAGAAACATCCCAAGAAAGGAGCAGAGCTCACTTCTTAACATCCAGTACCATTAACTGTTCACCAACCTTATTGGAGCATCGCACAATGTGCTGGAGGAGCTTAGCAGGTCAGGCAGCATTCACAGAAAGATAGTTTGGCTGGAACCATCAAGAATTAGGCAGTGGCCCGAATAAGAGAGTGAGGGGTGTGGGGGAAAGGGGGTGGTAAGTGACAGGGGAATGGTTGGAGGGGACAGAAAAGAAAGGAGCAAAGAAGTGTTGGGGGGTAGGGGCTATGAGAGATGAGTAAAACTAATATGAAAATATGAAAGATGAGGAAACTAGCATGTATATAAGTGTAATGAATAAAGCCAGTATGAATAGGATAAGGATAGAAAATAGAATGTAGGAAGTAAAGTTAGTCTGAATAAGATAAGGGTCTTCTAGCCTTAGACAGAATTAGCAAGTTCTGCATATGTAATTAGTAAGCCTTAGACAGTATTAGCAAGTTCTGCATATAAGAAGGTTGTAGCCCTGAGAGTCGGGAAGGTGTGAATTAGAACAGAGGCAGGTTTTGTGAATAAGGACGATAACATGATGGGACACCGACAGGATACCCCCTGGTCCTCCAAGTTCACAGAAACAGCATGTAGGCAGACAGAATTGCCTAATGCCAAACTCATCCAGGAGGCAGAAGAATGTAAGGGGGTGGGTACTTCTATACTGAAATAAACTGTATAAAAGTTGGGTGAGCCCCAGTGTATGTGTGTATTCCCAGGGTAAGGGGAAGCACCCAACTTTGCATTGTTGTATAATAAATGTTCTTTGTTCTCAATGTTTGTCTCGAGCAATTTCTGTGAAGGTACTTCTGTTTCTCTCAAATGGGGGCTCGTCCAGGATCCCACTCCCTCCACTGACAGAGTGCCCGACGACGAGGGTAGGTGCACCCTGGCTGATTCAGCTGGACTCATGGACGGCAGGTGACTTGTCAGTGGATGAAGCGAGTGATATCCGAGAAGAGGCATTGAGAATAAATGACAGGAGGATGTTAATGAAGCGCGCTAGGAATAGCTACTGGATCCCGGTAAGAGGAATTTTACTTACCTGTTAGTATGGGAGGTGTGAGTAGCAAGGGAAATAGTCCTAAGGAAGGATGGGACAATCAGATAACTAAGCAAAGTCCATTAGGATTAATGCTATCTGATTGGAGTGCGGGGAAAACCTGTGGGAAAGACAAACAGACCATGGTCAGGTATTGCTGTCTGGAATGGGTTAAAAACCCCGATAAAAGGGAATTCGGTATATTGGCCAAAGTTCGGATCCGATGAGGACTGGATGTGTCAGGCATTGAACATCTGGCTCTATCAAAATCAAAGAGATAATATTGAGAGCAGAGAATATGCAGCCGAGCCTGCTGGCTCAGTGGATCGATTGATCAACTGGATTTGAATGAAAAGGAATGTAAGGACAAGAAGGATGAGGAACCTTTTGTCCCTGAAACACAAGGATGGGATGTGTTACATTCCCTTCCTCCATCTTATGCTCCTATCTTTCCCCTCTCTCCTATGCTCTACCCTTCTTCACCTTCCCCTCCTCCCCCACAGCTAAAGAAAGGAGAAGAAAGTAGGGGTGGTATGATGATCTGTTCACAAAGTACTAGATTACCACCTCAATTGACAAGAGAGGGAAGAGACTTTGATTCAAAACAGTGTGAGACCCTCCGGGAGGGAAGGGCAGAACCCTTTGATTCATTTCCCTGAGAGCAGGAATCTAGACATTATAAAGGAGAGGATAAGCCAGAAATTAACTGAATGAGACCTTTACGGGAAGTTCCCATGGGAGGGGGTCTCAGTTTCGTAAATGTGCCCCTGACTAGTACGGAGGTGCGTAATTTTAAGAGAGAATGCCCAATAAACAGAAAGGCTAAGATTTTGATGCAGGCAGTCAAGGAAGTCGTGGAGGGACAGCAAGGAAAGGGTAGGGGTTGTGTGCCAGCTCCTGGACATTGGGAGGAGCTCCGGGAGTGGGAGAGTAGAGACCAGAGCAGGGGCAAGGGTAGAGGGGAATTCCTGGGACGACGACTGTTCCCGGGACCTCGTGGTAATCCCAGTAGGAATTGGGAAACAGGAGCATTAGTTTGCTACCATTGTAAAAAGGAGGGACATTTTAAGAGAGAATGCCCAATGCGAGCCAGGGAGACGTGATCTTACGCACTGATGTGTTGGAATAATGGGGTTAATTAATCATAGAAAATATGTAGAATATATGCTTATGTACTATTCAGTTTGTATACATGAATCCAGTACTATGTAACAATTTAATATTTACCTCATGGTGAAGGGAAAGAGTAATGTAAGTCAGGGGCAGCCACAGTATGTAGCAAAGTTGGCTGATTACAGTAGGTTTAGAATTGTCTGTTCCCAAAATACAAAAGAGAGGATATGTATGAAATAATTTAGTAGGAATGTTAAGGAGAGGTGCTGATTAGCACAAACAAAAAGAATCTGACAGAGACTGTCAGAAACAAAGAGAATGGCAGTAAGAAGGCTAAGACAGAAGGAGGTGTTGAGTAGAACAGAAGAATATGGCCAGATGAGAACAAAGAAATAATTAGAAATATCTGGTTTGATTTCTGATCAAAACAACAGGATATTCTGACCTTGAGGATTAAGATGGGAGCTCTACACCCCAGATAACTGCAGAGCAGGAAATTACTTGTGATAAATCTTATGCAAGAAATCTAGCAAAGAAAGCCAACTTTTGTTCTGTATGATAAGGTTGAGCTATATAAACTGTAGAGACTGGACAGTAGAGGTCAGTCTTGGGGAATAGCTCACTGTGCAGGTGACCTATGAACTAACGACTGAACCAGAGCTCTGTTAAGCTTTATTCTTGTGCTATGTAATAAACTGATTGTTGAACCGAATACCTTCTCCTATCACTTCATTTAATGAACACACGGGACTCAGACGAAACATAGACTAAATTAAGGGTTGGGTAAAGCCAGAGTCCGACAGATGGAAGCAGATTATGAATAGGGGGGGTCATGGTTCTCAGTCAATACACACCGTGGGGATGCACAGAGAACCATTGGTAAATTTAAGCATAGAACCCCACAGTGACAAGATGACCTTTTTAGTAGATTCTGGGGCAGCCTGGTCTAGTATTTTACAACCACCCAAGGGTGTTAAGATAGAGGGGACAGTGATGATTTCGGGAGTAGGAGGAAGAGATTTTACGGTCCCTGTATTAAGGAATGTAAGAATACAAATGGGAGAGAAGATAGTAACGGAGGACATTCTACTGGTTCCCCAAGCTGGAGTTTGTTTGTTAGGACGAGATTTACAGGACCAATTGGCTATCGGCACCAGACCACAGGAATCAGGTATCGGGGTTCAATTGTATGTATTAACCAAGGAGGATTGGGAACTAATAAATCCTGGAGTATGGGCAAAAAGAAGCAATAGAGGAGTGTTAGATATTCCTCCCTTGCAAGTTACTTTAAAAGATCCTGAGCAAGTAATTAGACGAAAGCAGTATCCAATTCCGATGGCTGGCCGAAAGGGGCTGATGCCAGTAATTGACCAGTTGGTGAAAGATGGTATACTCGAACCTTGTATGTCACCTTTTAATACCCCTACCCCTGAGGCGAACGACCAGTACATATCCAAATATTTAAAGGGACTTTCTGCCTCTCTATACGAATTAAAACGGAAGGGTTTATTAGCTCAAAACCCACCCCTGGAGCATCCTATTCATTTTATTAAATCTGGTGATTGGGTATACGTAAAGCATGCAAGATCACCAACTAAAACCTGTCTGGGACGGCCCCTATTGTGTACTTTTGATTACAGACACTGCAGTGCGAATAAAAGAAAAGGGATGGACTCACATAGAACAAATTAAACAAGCTGCTGATCCACGGACTAAAGACATTGATAATCTACCCTCCACCTGACGTGCAGTCCTTCATCCTTCTGATCTGAAAGTTACAGTACGCCGGGAAAAAGTGCTGTAATGTTGTTTTTACCATTTGCTGTTTTGTTTACTTGTTGGTTCCCAATTTTTGGGAAATTACCAAATTGCTCACAATGTATCAAGTCCTCCTGGAATAGGGGCAGCAGAGGTGACCTTTGGAATGCAGACAGGGCACAGGTATAGAGTATAGTCATAGTGGGGTACCTTATTTAGTATGGGTTAATATAGGATCCCAACATGGACCAAGGGAACAGAACGGCCCTAGGGGAGTATACTGGGTTTGTATTCCAGCCTCTACAGATATTAAAAAGAGGAGTTTTAAAGAGATAGCACAAAGAAGATGGTGGGACAATGACAGACAGAATGTTAGTCAGGATTGTACATGTAGCAGAGATAGAGTGAATACATATGCTAATGTTCACAGACAGGCTGCAACTCACAGGTTGTGATATTTATGCTAATGGTCGCAGACAAGCTGCAACTCACAGTTTAAGTGACAAGAAACACCCCTCCCCATCTTGGTCTCCTGTAAATCATCCTTTGAGTCACACAGACATTTGGAATGTTAAGAACCACCACTGTAAGGGGAGTTCCAGTTGTAAACGACGTAAATTGCTCCAGAACACCACAGCTGCTTGGCATTTAAATCGTTTAATCAGATTCCAGCCTTGGAGATCATCACCGAACAGACAGTTATGGCCCTGAATTTATGGGCTGAAGAAAGACGACAGATACGAGCCACAGTTCAACAAAACCGCCTGGCTCTCGATTACTCGTTGGCTGCTGAAGGCAGCGTTTGTGAAAGGCTGGTTGATGACAATGTTCACAATGGTCAGGCGGTTAAAGACACTTCTTCAGGAGTTCGAAAATCTTCCCATAGGTATAGAGGTTCAGATTTGACAACCTTGGTCCGTGTGGGATGGAACTAGACTTTTTATTGGTAACTGGAGTCTGATACCCACAGCCCTTATAGCAGCTGGACTCGCTATTCTGGCCATTATGGTGCTCCCCTGCCTAAAGACTTGTGTGCAGTATTTAATTCAACGGACCCCTCGTCAGATCACTATAACCCAAAGGATGTATGTTTCCCAAATTCTGTCTGATGATGCTGAGACTGCAGTTCGTTTACTGACCCGCTGGGAAAAAGACCAAGTTTACAAGTAATACATTCCAGATGAGAATTCACGAAGCGTAGCTAAAAGAAAAGTGAGGATTGTGAGAGATGAGTAAAACTAATATGAAAATATGAGAGATGAGGAAACTAGTATGGATATATGTGTAATGAATAAAGCCAGTATGACTAGGATAAGGATAGATAATAGAATGTAGGAAGTAAAGTTAGTCTGAATAAGATAAGGGTCTTCTGGCCTTTGAGACAGAATTAGCAAGTTCTGCATATAAGAAGGTTGTAGCCCTGAGAGTGGGGAAGGTGTGAATTAGAACAGAGGCAGGTTTGTGAATAAGGACAATGAGGATAATGACATGATGGGACACCGACAGGATACCCCCTGGTCCTCCAAGTTCACAGAAACAGCACGTAGGCAGACAGGATTGCCTAATGCTAAACTCATCCAGGAGGTAGAAGAAACTGTATAAAAGTTGGGTGAGCCCCAGTGTATGTGTGTATTCCCAGGGTAAGGGGAAGCACCCAACTTTGCATTGTTGTATAATAAATGTTGTTTGTTCTCAATTTTTGTCTCGAGCAAATTCTGTGAAGGTACATCTGTTTCTCACAGGGCAGAGGTCTGAAAAAGAAGCACTCTGATCAGAAGGAAGGGAAAGGGATGAAGAACTCGAGCCAGGTTGAATATGTATATAAATTGGAGGAGCAATACCTTGTATTCCATCTCAGTAGTCTCCAAACAGATGGCTTCTCCAATTTCTGATAACTGTCTCTCCCTAGTTTTCATTTCCTCTTCTTCCCCCCCCCTCCACCCCCTTTGCATTCCATTATCTCTCTAGCCCCTTTCCTGCTTATTCTGCCCCTTGCCCATCCATCTATGTCTTCCTTCCTGGTAAGACAATGTATCAAAAGTTTTAGTACATGCTCTTGGTGATGTATTCACAAGCATACTCTTTTTAATGATAAATATTAAAGGGATTCAGATTAATGTTGTCCTGTTGCAAGGCTTGATGGCATAATACAGGCTTTATTATGCCACAAGTTATTCAGGAGCCCTAACTAATGATGATGAGAGGAGTTTACATTCCACCATGGCAGCTGGGAAATTTAAATTCACTCATTGAAGTAAATCTGGCATGAATAATTAGTATCAGTGGAATCACCGTGAAACAATCCTGAAACCCATGAGATGACCTCTAACAAGCCACTCACTGTCAAGAAGGCATCTCACAACCACTTTCTCAAAAGTAGTTGTAAATAGGAAATAAATGGTAGACTTGTCCATAATGCCCACATCCTGTAAATGAATAATAAATAAGAGGGCATTGGACAATCATCTGCCTTCCGATTAACCAGAGACCAAAAGCCAAAGAGTAAATTCCGACTATTCTTGCTACCTGCAAATGCAGAATGGGAGGAAGATGAATAAAAAACTTGAGCAAAATCCATTAAAAACAAAGAATCGTTTTAAACCACAAAATATAAAACGGAGGTAAAGTGGAAGGAAAATAAATTCAAAGACAAAGAGCATTTTTTTTAAATTATTGGAAAATTGGGGAAAAAACTGCTGGAGAACGGGAAAATGGAACAAAAATGTCAAAATACCTTGACCTGAACATATTTTTGAAGTGTCTTTTATAATTAAATGTTCCTGAGAAGAATGCAGCCATTCCTTCTGTTCGAGAATATCTTACTTTAATGAATGTAACAGCTGGCATCTCAATGCCTGCAGTGTGTGAGCTAAAACCTTTTGCAATGTGGGTTCTGTGAAGAGAACACCGAGGCCGAACAACTTATTCTCTCGTCCTCGACTGCTGAGATTTCTAAATGTCACAACTGGAGAAATGGGAAAACAGACAGATGTGGGGCCTCGAGTTTAGAGGATTGTGCACGCACAGGGGCATAAGTTTATGAAGATTACATTCATTTATAGCTCCAACTTTTCAGGTTGTTTATGCAAATAGTAGAAATAAATATATTAGTCTAGAAATTCATCAAATGCTAATACTAAATGTAACTGATTTTTGTGAGTATGACACACAACTGGCACCAAATAGTGTGTTTGATGGATAAATTTCTAGGCCTTTTTTTTGTGTAGAGGATGCACTGCACTTATTAATTTGCAATTAGGATATCCCCCGAATACATAGCAAAAGATCAGATGCCAAAATTCATTAGAGTGATAAAGTTAGATAATGCACGGACATATATGTCATCACAGTAGGAGCACCTCAAAAGATTTTTTAACCATAAAATGCTTTAGGGCAGTCATTCCTAATGAGGGCCATACTGGCCCTTCGGAGGCAACAGCAAATTTAATGACATTTTGACATTTTTGTTCCATTTTCCCGTTCTCCAGCAGTTTTTTCCCTAATTTTCCCATAATTTAAAAAAAATGCTCTTTGTCTTTGAATTTATTTTCCTTCCACTTTACCTCCGTTTTATATTTTGTGGTTTAAAATGATTCTTTGTTTTTAATGGATTTTGCTCAAGTTTTTTATTCATCTTCCTCCCATTCTGCATTTGCAGGTAGCAAGAATAGTCAGAATTTACTCTTTGGCTTTTGGTCTCTGGTTAATCGGAAGGCAGATGATTGTCCAATGCCCTCTTATTTATTATTCATTTACAGGATGTGGGCATTATGGACAAGTCTACCATTTATTTCCTATTTACAACTACTTTTGAGAAAGTGGTTGTGAGCTGCCTTCTTGACAGTGAGTGGCTTGTTAGAGGTCATCTCATGGGTTTCAGGATTGTTTCACGGTGATTCCACTGATACTAATTATTCATGCCAGATTTACTTCAATGAGTGAATTTAAGTAAAACATTGCTTTCTTTTCACCTCACCAAAAACTTTTCTTTATGACCTCAAAGTGAGAGAGAACTCAGAAGAAACTAAATCATGACTGGTTCACAGGGAAGGTGGGGGGGCCATAGCCAATAAAATATTGAGAATGGTTGTTTTTGGGCACCTCCAAACACGAAAAAGATGTCGCAAAAGAACATATTCTTCAAATTGGGTCTGGGAAAGGGGTGGAGCTGGAGTTTCTCTCAACTTTGAAGAATTTCAACAAGCTATTGAATCACTTAATTACAGATAATTATGGACCAAGTGCTTGTTGGTCAGGCTGAATGGCTTTCTTCTTAGCTGCATGACTTCATGACAAGGGTGATTCCAAAAGTAGCTGTGGAGTTCCCCCCTCCCCCCCCAAACGGTAGTGCAAAGTGCTTTTGCCTCCACTACCAGAATTTGTGATGCAGAATTCCAGGGCAAAAATGCACAAGTCTGTTCTCAACCTTTTTCCTCCCACTCACATACCATTTTAAGTATTTCCTATGCCATAGGTGCTCTGTGATAAATAAAGGATTGCTTACGGTAGTATGTGGGTGGAAAGAAAAAGTTTGAAAACCACAAATTTAATCGTACCTCATTGACTTGTTATGTTGATGGTTTCAACACTCCAAAGGAAATGGGCCAATGACAATTTTTCTCAAGCAAAATATTTCCATAACAATTGGGTCACGAACAGTGATTCTCAACCTTCCCATCCCACCTTAAGCAATCCCTTACTAATCACAGAGCACCGATGGCATAAGTACGTGAGTGCAAAGGAAAAGGTTGAGAACCACTGTCCTAAAGTGTCAGGATCCTAACAAGCTATTTTCGGCACATCCCAGCAATTAAATATGCAGTCACTGTTCAGAACTTCCACAACTCAAGAAGAGAGAAACTAACAAAACAAATGCATGGCACAGTTGGTATAGTGGTTAGCACATACCTTTAAAGCGCCAGCAATCGGGACTGGGGTTTGAATCCCACACAGTCTGTAAGGAGCACGTACGTTCTCCCCATGACTGTGTGGGTTTTCCCCAGGGGCTCCAGTTTCCTCCCACCATTCAAAGAATACCGGGGGGTGTAGGTTTATTGGGTGTAATTGGGCAGCATGGACTCGTGGGCCAAAATGGCTGACTACTTTGCTGTATGTCTATAAAGAATGCCACACATTTCATTATTAGTTTTAAAACAGTGAGATGGGTTGCCACAACTATGATAACACTGGCACCATTTTCTGCACCAACACAAGTTCACAAAATTACTCCCACATTGAGACGAAACCTCAGC
This sequence comes from Narcine bancroftii, assembly GCF_036971445.1. Taxonomy (NCBI): domain Eukaryota; kingdom Metazoa; phylum Chordata; class Chondrichthyes; order Torpediniformes; family Narcinidae; genus Narcine; species Narcine bancroftii. Next base: position 239,199,582 of record NC_091470.1, read on the forward strand.
CCAACAACCCCAAATTTAAAGTGAAGTGTTCAAATTTATTGTCAGAGTACACACATGGAGTCACATACAACCCTGAGATTCTTTTTTTTCCTGTGGGTCAGACAGAATTTCGACTCATCAATAACTGTAAACTGCACTCAATAAGAAAGATATGTACACAAAAGAGACTAATGTAAACAAAGGAAGAAATGTGAACAGACTGATTGTGCAAATACAAGCCTGCACAGAAAAATAAACATTCAGTAATAAATAATGTGCAAAGTAACAGCCCTTAAATGAATCTCTGATTAAATTTGTTATTCAGGTGTCTGATAGTTGAGGGGTAGCAACAGTTCCTGAACCTGATAGCATGAGTCCTGGGGCATCCCTACCTCTTTCCTGATGGCAACAGCGAGAACAGAACAAGTCTTGAGTGGTGTGGTCTAACATCTATTGCAATGAAATATTTTGCAAGGTTAGTCATGGCCAGAATTAGCATGTACTTCAGCAAAAGTCTGGACCCACTACAATGTGCCTAGAATCACAATAACTCCAGAGCAGACGTAATATCACTGGCTCTCTACTCAGCTCTGGATCATCTAGAAATAGCAACTCATGCATACAGCTGCTCTTCATTGTCCACAGCTCTAGCCTTCAACACCCATTATTCACTCAGTGCTGGTCAACAAGCTGCAAACCCCTGGGCCTCTACACCTCCCTGTTCAACTGGATCCTGGACTTCCTCCAGAAGACCACTGTCAGTATGAATTAGAAACGTTTCCTCCTCACGATCAACACAGGCGCACTTCAAGGATGCGTACTCTGCTCACTATACACCCATGACTGTGTGGCCAGGCACAATTCCAATACCAACTACAAATCTGTCGATAACAGGGTTGTCAGCAGAATCACAAATGGTAATAGGAAGCAAACAGGAGGTAGATGGATCACCTCGTTGAGTGGTGTCACACCAAAAACATTGCACTCAATGTTAGCAAAACAAAGGAGATGATTGTGGACTTCAGGAGGAAGTCAAGAGAACGTGAACCTGTCCTCATCAAGGGCTCAATAGTGGAGAGGTTCAAGAACTTCAAATTCCTTAGTGTCAACATCTCTGAGGATCTGTGCTGGAGCCTCCATGTTGATGCAATCATGAAGAAGGCTCACCAGTGGCTATACTTTGTGAGGTGCCTGAGGAGATTCAGTATGTCACGGAAGACTTTTGAAAACTTCTATGGGTGTACCGTGGAGAGCATTTTGGCTGGTTGGATCACTGTCTGGTGCAGAGGTGCCAAAGCTTAGGATGGGAAAAAAAATCTAGAGAGTTGTCACAGGCCCACTTAACATCATGCGTATCAGTCTTCACTCCATCGAGGACATCGAGGTGAGGTGATGACTTAAGAAAGCAGCCTCTATCCTCAAAGAGCCCCACCACCCAGGCCATGCCCTCTTCACTCTGCTACCATTGGCAAAAAGGCACAGGAGCCTAAAGATGAGCACTCAGCGGCACAAGGACAGCTTCTTTCCCACTGCCATCAGGTTCCTGAATGATCAATGAACCAAAGACACTGCCTCACTTTGACTTTTTTTTGTAAGGTGGTTTACCTAAATGTTTGCATGGTGATGCAATTGCCAAACCATGAATTTCATGACCTGCAAATAACAATAAATTCTGATTCTGCGTGTTGCAAATCATGTAAACTTATTGTAAAATGCATAAGGAGAGACGGCAGCATTTTCCAATTGTTCAACTTTTGATAAACTTCATGAATCCTTTCCATATTGACCTTACACAGTGATCTTAGGCAAAACTTTCTTTGAGGAAGTACCATTGCTGCTTTTGCCTTTGGAGTGAAAATATTGTAGTTTGTGTTCTAGCCCAATATTAAAAATCCAGATCTATTACTTCCACTTGATAATGCTGTTGAAGTCCAAACTGAACATGCAGTGAGAATTAAATACATATCATGCATTGTCCATGAAAAAACTTGTACAATGGGGTAACATTGTCTATTCATAGGTCCATAATATGCAATGCACCCACAGGCATCATGTTACTTCTCATTCTCTATTCAATTATCCACTGCATTGATGATTCACTCAGTGTATCTTGCCGCAGGAAATAATGACATTTACACTTGACAGCCTTGGGGGTGGGGGGGCGGGGAGAAAAATGTTCTCCAGGTAATTGGCCGTTTAAAATGAGATGCAACACATTGACTCTCCAGAATGAAAACAATCAATTTTTTTTTTCATTGGTCTGACAATGCAAAACACAGTGGTAGCTATTGAAAGAGAAAAAAAAATCATTTTGATGAAAAATAACACCCTGACTCTCTCTACAGATACTGTTTGACCTTCTAAGCATTCCTCACATTTTCTGGGTTTTTTTTGCCACATTATCATTATCAATTTATCACATTCGCCTTTATGAATTCATTCTCATTATTAAGGCAAAACTCCTGTGGAAAATCTGACACGAAAATAGTAAATGCTGACAACACCTCGTCAGGTCAAGCAGTGCATACACAGAGAAAAAAAATGATTACTTCAATTAAATTTTCTCCAAACTCAATATTTTACATTCTAAAAATATCTATAGTGTGCATCATTTCTTGGAACACAGACAGTAGGCTCCACTTCATCACAATTTTTTTGTGGCCACGTCGAAATTTAGGAGAAGTGACCCACGTTGTTATTATTGGAACGTGAGTATTCATTTAAAGATATAATTTCCTATTTTGACTGCTGCAGTTTTGGGCTGTGCCATATTCTCCATTGAGGAGTTATGAATTATATAGAATCACCAAATGCAATACAATCTGACCGACTTAACATTAGCCACCAAATGGAGTCTGACAAGCCATAAGAAGCATGTTTGTAATATAGAAAATCATTCATTTTTGTTTATTTACAACATGGTGGAAGCCCATTCTAGCCATTAAAACCTGTGCTGTCTAATTACACCAAATTACCCTCTGGCTCTACGTTTTTGGAGGTTGGGAGGAAATCAGAGCACCCTAGGAAAAGCCATGCAAGTTATCGGGGGAATGTACAAACTCCTTTCAGACACCACTGGTTTCAAACCCAGGTCACTGCCACTGTAATAGCACCATGCTAACCATTACCCTAACCATGCTGCCCCACAAATATAACATGCAAAGTTGACTAATCTGGAATTTTTCGAGGACGTAACAAGGAGGGTGGACTCAGGAGAGCCAGTGGATGTGGTGTTTCTTGGACTTTCAGAAAGCCTTCGATAAAGTCCCACACAGGAGGCTAGTTTGTAATATCAAGGAGCATGGTATCGGGGGTAGGGTACTGTCATGGATAGATAATTGGTTGAGAAATAGGAAACAAAGGGTTGGGATAAACGGGTCATTTTCTGGACGACAGGATGTGATGAGTGGGGTCCCGCAGGGGTCAGTGTTTATCATTTATGTAAATGATTTGGATGAGGGGATAAATAACTACATATGCAAATTCACAGATGACACTAAACTGTGTAAAGAGTAAAGAGCTAGGAGGATGTCAGGAAATTGCAAGGGGACTTGAATAGTTTAGGGGAGTAGGCTGAAAGATGGCAGATGAAGTTTAATGTGAGTAAATGTGAGGTTGTCCATTTTGGAGGCAGAAACAAGAGAGCAGAATATTATTTAAATGGAGTTAAGCTAGGGTGTGGGGTAATGCAAAGGGATCTGGGCGTACTTGTTCACCAGTCATTGAAAACTAGCATGCAGGTTCAGCAAGCGATGAAAAAGGTGAACGGTATGTTGGCTTTCATAAAGAGGGGATTGGAGTATAGGAGTGGAGGAGCCCTCCTACAGTTGTACAGGACCCTGGTGAGACCTCACCTGGAGTATTGCATCCAGTTCTGGTTCCCATATTTAAGAAAGGACATACTTGCTATAGAGGAAGTGCAGCACAGGTTTACAAGGTTAGTTCCCGGGATGGCAAGATTGACATACGCGGATAGGTTAGAAAGACTTGGACTATCTGCGATGGAGTTTAGAAGGATGAGGGGAGACATGACTGAGGTATTTAGGATTATCAAAGGGCTTGACAGGGTTAAATCAGAGCACATGTTCCCAATGATGGGTGAGACTAGGACTAGAGGGAATAGTTTAAGAATACAGGGAAAGCCATTTAAGACAGAAATTAGGAGATTTCTTTTTACCCAGAGAGTTGAGGGTCTGTGGAATGCATTGCCACAGAGGGTAGTGGGGGCTGATACATTGGATAGATTTAAGTGAGAGTTGGATAAGGCTCTTGTGAGCAGGGGATTTGAGGGTTATGGGGATAAGGCTGGGATTGGTTATTGAAAGAGAAAGAGCAGCCATGATTCGATAAATGGCGGTGCTGGCTCGACAGGCCAATGGCCTACACCAGCGCCTATTATCTATTGTGTATTGAATGAGTATGAAGTATTATGGAATATGTTAATAATAATTATGGAATAAAATATATCTTAAGGGGTAAAGTTAGATTGTGGGGGTTTAGGTATTCATTTGCATGGCACAAGAATCATCAACTTTTCACAAAAGACATCCCATTTAAAATGCAAGAGTTATGACAAGGTGGAACCTTCATGTCTGCCAGTGTTTTTGCAGAAACCATGAAGAGTGCCTATGAAGACTACACAAGTAGATGTTACTGGGACTATTGTCTTTAAAGGAACAACGTCCAGGCTTAGAAACTGATAAATCTTTTGCTATTAAAACTGGTGCAAGCTTGAGGGGTGTGGCGGGTTTTTGTATTTCTTCTGAAATAGGGGAAAAAGAAGAATTCTTTGTGGTAACCTGGAAGAAGGTTATCTTTTGGACAACCCATGAAGGGAGCATTTCTTCAGCAAGACACTGAAGTGGTTGATTGAAGGAGGTCAGCTTGTGTGTGTCCAATGAATAAAATCTCTCTGTGAAACCAACAAAAACCTTTCTTTGCGATAACAACTTAAGTTAAAGCATCAGAGCCTGGTGAAGATCATAAATGTTAAATTCTGAGCACATTGTGGACAATTGCCTGACACCTGTGAACTTGAAGTGAAAAGTGAATGACCGAATAGTGAAACAAAGAACTTCCTAAACACATACATATGACTTAGAATTAGAAGGGGGTTAAGTTAATCTAATAGTAACAAGTTAAATATTGATCTTATTATGTTTGAAGAAAATTTTTGTTTAAGTAACCATTGTCTTGATGAATTTCTGTCACTGCTGGTTTTTGGATTCCTCTGGGCTAATAACACAAGGAAGCAGAGTAATTGAACCAATGCACTGAGACCAAAGTCTCAAAAATAGAAGATATAATTACACTGAAAGCATTAGAATATGGTGTGGCTGCCTGCCGTGACTGCGATTAAGCCAGCGCTCCAGGCGGCGAGCTCAACCAAAGGCCAGCAGCCCGTGCAGCGATACTGGCCCCAACAAGTATACTGGCAGATGAACGGCAAGGGCAACTTAAAGGCCAGTGACCCCAAAATGCCGCTGGCCTTGCTGTGCAGCCAACAGACAGGGACAGTGGGCAGGGAAGAAGGGCATTGATATGCAGGAAAGTACCTGAGAACAGGAAACCCACTTTTGTTATGCATGTTGTAACATCAGCTAAGAGGGGGGCATGGAGGGAACAGTGCAAGTATAAAAGTTAGGACTGAGCCCTAATAGAACTCAGAGTTTAGCGTGACTACACTAAGTGCGTGTGTCTTCTTTCGAGTAGCTCGCGGCTGCAATGGGTACATTTTTATGATGCACTGATGTTGCATTTTTTTTAGTGCATTGGAACATTGCACCATGTGTCAATACTGTAAATCCACTGGGATGAATTGTCAATTAGAGTCAGTATTTCCAGCTATTTAAATATTTAAAAACTTCATTCAGTCATGTCCAATAGCAAAGTGTGTCTTGCTGATGTTCTCCAATATTATCATCAGGAAATTGACTAATGACCAATTAGGACTAAAGAAGCCCATTCAACTATCATGGCCAATTTGAACATGTGCTTGGCTATCACATCTTTACCACTTTATCGTTGGCATAAATGTACTGATGAATTTTGACTAGTTCACGCCTTGATAGAATGAAGAGTTAATAGTCTCAATTTTTGGAAATAAATTTGCATTCAATTATTGAGCAAGATGTGTTTAAAATGGCACAACCAAAAATTGAAATCCTTATTAAAGGAACAATATATTTAAAAATAATCTCTGAAAATTTGGACAGTATATAAAGATGTGATTTTAAAGCTGGTTCTGATTGAGACATACTGTAAACAAAGGTAAAGATAGAAATATAATTTTTAAATACTTTATTCAAGTTTTGTGTATTTTTTTAAAGATAAATAGCTCCTTTGAGGCACAGTGTGGGCCCTAATGCAATGAAAGATCACACTGTTATGAAAAGATCATACATTATATGCAACTAAAGTAAAACAAATTTGTCAAATCCTTGAATAAAAGCCACCCGCACCCAATTAAGGAGTGCAGCTTGGTTCATTCCCAGACTATGACGAGTAGACTAATTACTCCAATATTCAAGTGACTAGACATGACTACTTCAGCTATATCATATAAACTATGCTGTAAACCTCATGATTCTAGGCATATACAATATATTCTGAAGTTATGCACAAAATACATCACATGGTCATCAACTGAGTCAAGGGGTGGGAGGAGAGTAAGAAATTTAAGCAACAATACCTAAGTTTCACTTTTTCTAAAGAAGTATGTCAATGCACACTGAAAATAAATTATTTTAATCACATCGCCAAACTAAAATCTTTTTGACAGTGATTTGTGCAACACGGTTAATATAGTGGTTAGTGTAAAGCTATGACAACACCAGTGACCTGGGTTTGAATCTGGCGCTAAATTGTAAGGAGTTTGTACATTCTTGTCATATCCATGAGGGTTTTCTCCCGGCTTGAACGTTTCCTCCCACCCTTCAAAACATATGGGGACTGTAAGTTAATTGGAGTATTTGTGGCTGGCACAGACTCAGGTCAGAAGAGCCTGTTAGCATGTTCCATGTCTAAATGTAAATTGAAATTTAATTTTATAATTTATATTTAAAATTTAAATGTAAATCAATAATTAAAATATGCTGTTCTTTATAATCTCTGATCTGTGGTAAATATCCCTTTTTAAAAAAAAAATAAAGCATAAACAAATGTATAACCTCATTCTTCGATTGTTCAGGTACTGACTTTGTCAAAAAAACTGCATCCACCATCCATTTGAATATATTGTCACAGTTCATTAGTATGTAGAAATGTCACCAATCTAAATCTAAAGGCATTTTATTGCAAGATATTCCAGGATTTTCCTGCTGCTCTTTGCCATATCCAGACCTGTGGCTCAAAACCTCAGAGGCCCATTCAGCCATTCAATGACAATCTAGCAATTCTTAGTTCTTTAAAAATTCTACTTGTGGAAACACACAAATCTGATTTAACAATACTGAGCTGAATTTTTTAAAAACATCATATATCCACACTCATGTAATGTAATATTGATTTACAGTTAGACACTTTGATCAGTCTAAGCTTTCAGATTTTCTGAAAATCTCAGAAAAAAACATTGATATACTTTTTGACGCAGTTCTCCGAGCATGGGTTAATATCAATTATTTATAATAGCTTATTAGAGCGAGGAACAGATACAATGACTGGGATTAAGAATGATAGGGAACACAATCTTTTTCAGATCAATATTGGTTTTTCACTCTTGACTTGATTAATGAATCCTCATTTTGTGCACAACATTGTCTGTTACAATTTAAGATAGTGCATAGGATACGTACGTCCAAAGTTAAATTATCTTGTTTTTAATCCGCACGTTGATCCTTTATGTGATGAGTGTAAAATCTTTGAAGCCTCATTGATTCATATGTTTTAGGAATTTCCTAATTTAGAAAAATTTTGGAAAAATATTTTTCAGACTTTATCTGAGATTTTTAAGATCAAATTAGGACCATGCCCTCTCATTGCTTTGGCTTTTCTCAAGAAGAGGATATACACCTGATTTCAACCCATGAGAAAATTCTAGCTTTTACCTCATTGATAGCTAGATGAGCAATTTTAACGAAATGAAAGGATGTCTCCTCACCTACTCATGCCCAATGGTTACATGATGTTATGTCCTGTTTAAACTCGGAGAAAATTAGATACAACATTAATGATATAAAGTTTCACTGACATGATGTGGGGCTCATTCATAGATTACTAACATAATTGGAAGACTTAAGAATTTTGGATGCTCCAGAGGACTCTCTGTCTGGTGTCTAGAGGTCACTATCTGATCCATATTTTCACAATTTTTACAAGATATTATTGATTAGAGGGAGGGGTTAGACGAATTTTCGTTAATTTTTCATTTTGTTTTTTTAATGTTTTTTTTAGATTAACTGGTTAAATATGGTTGTCATGGATCATAGAATTTACCCTTTGTTTATATAAAGGGATTGTTTAACTTAATGTTATTGATTTTCTCTCCAGTACTATGTTGGATTATATTCTGATAAAGAGATTAATGGTTAATTGCCATATTGATGGAATTTTAATATTTAAATATTGTTAAATAAACAATTCTGGATAAGTTTTTGATTTACATGTATATTTAATTTGTGATATGCATATGAAATGACCTGTTGTTTGTTATATTAGATGACTTTGTATGTAAGATTTATATGTCACCCTCAATAAAAAAAAATTAAAATGAAAATAAATATTAATTAACAACCTACAACCAATTTCTTGAAATGAAAATAACTGTTTATAACCATTGGCTGAGGGTTACTATTAGCTACTATAATAATTAGCTACTATAATAAAATTTGATGCTAATTGTGAGGAACTTACTTTTTTTCCAAGAGGAAAAAAGAACAAACAAACTCATTTCAGAAATTCAAAATAAAAATTCAAAAATTCTAGTTTATAGACGTGGATACTTGCTTATCCAATGAATATATAGGACCGTAATAGGAAAATATGAGCATTCAGATCAATGAGGGAGAAAAAATTTCAAAGGTACCACAGAATATTTAATTGAAGAGCCATAAGTCATACGAAAGATTAACAGAACAACGTCTGAGATATTGGTTAAAAATAAATAAATATCAAGTTTCATGCCGTCTGCACATCAGGAACTCTGGATGATGACAACTGACCTCAAGACACTCAGAGGTCCTTGGCACCGATCACAATTCCTGTCCAAAGTCCTGAGGTTGCTCACGTCTCACACTTAAATAATCAAAGAGCCTGCGTTTTTTCCTAATCTACACATTCTAGTTAGCTACAACTCTAAATGTATCGTTATTCTTAAAGATAGTCAAGTAGACATTGTCAACTGGACCAATCTTGCTCGTCTCCATAAACAAATTCATCTCATTGTTTCGTAGCCCTTTATATTATGCATCCAAGGTTTCTTGATGCCATGGACTGGTTATTACCCAATCTGATTTCAAGAAATTGTCCCTTTTTGGAGGAAGAATCAAGTCTTCCCACATTTTGGGAATTATTGCAAGGTTTTCAGATTCATGATCTCGAAATCCTGTTAAAAATTATGAAACTCCGTGCAGGGAGAACAGTGATTGTCATTCAGTCACTATAGAAACCTACAGATCACAGGGCCAGCTCATCTGCATGGATGAACATGCCCTTCTGCTATAGTCCCATGCCCACTTTAGCTTCCTACCTATGTATTCATCCAATTGTTTCTTGAAAGAAGGTAACATACCTCCCTCTACCACTTGGTCTGGCAGCTCATTCCATATGTCCACCACCTTCTGAATGAAGAACTTGACCTTCTCATCCCTTCTAAATCATTTCCTGTCATCTTATAGTTATACTAAATGTTGTCTTCAAGAATAGGTTTGATTGATTCAAAGAGAATCAAGGCTAGACATGTGTTATAAACAAACAATGGACTTTATTTACGTGCAGGGGAATTCACAACAAGAGCACACATTGACAGACTAACATTTGCAGCATACAGGCATGATATACCAAGAAATAAGGGTTTAACTTCTTCAGCACCCACCACTCACAGGCACAATATATCACATAGCTAATAACCGAGTACATACATATAAACTTAATCCCCAGTGTAGCCCATGCTCAGGATCCGGGATGAGCCCATTACAGTCAGTGTTCTGGAGTTGCCTCCAGCCTTGACCTCAGCAATGGTCATGACCTAACAAGTACATACACAAAAACCTGATTTCCATCATCAACCATGGATTGGGATCCAGGAAGGACCCATTGAAGTTGGCCCACTGGAGCTGCCTGAATCTTGGAGCTCAACAATAATCACAACTAACAAATTCATTCAATGCAAAAATAAAGAAATAACTACACATCGGGTGTGAGTAAATCACTGCTCAACATTCTCAACTCGCAAATGGGAACATATAGGTTAAACACACCATACTCACCAACTCTCTCTATCTCTAACAGGCACAGCACACTAACAAACAGTAAATTAATTACAACTAACAAGTATATCAAAGGACCTTGGTCTCCAGCATCGCCTAGGGTTCAGGATCCAGGACTGACCCATTGCAGTTGGCCCTCTGGAGCTGTTCATGGCCTGCAGTGCAGCAGTGGTCTCCATGCAGCAACAAGGAGGAAGAAAGAGAAAGGGAAGAGGAGGGAGGGGAGAGAGGGAGAGGGAGAGAGAGAGAGAAAGAACAAATGAACAAGCTGGGAGAAGAAGAGGGAGAGGGGTTTAACTGAAACCAGAGAAGTCAATGTTAATGCCATTCGGTTGAAGGGAGCCAAACAAAAGATGAAGTGTTGATCCTCCAATTTGTGGTTGGCCTCATTCTGGCCTTGCATGAGACCATGAACAAACATGTCAGCAAGGGGATAGGATGGGGAATTGAAATGAGTAGCCACTAGGAGATCCACATTATTGCAGTAGACAGAGCCAAAGTGCTCCATGAAGCATCTCCCAGTCTCCGTTCAGTCTCTCCAATGAAGAGGAGACCACAACGGAAGCACCAGATGTAGAACATTGATTCCCCCCCCCCCCCCACCCCAAACATTCAGCCACCAATCCAAATGCATTCTCCTCCTATACAAATCCAATGACTGGGTTATACAAGAAAATTAATCCACTCATGGTAGTTTATACTCAAATTAAGCTTCACATCCAAAATACATGGGGAAAAGAAAATGGAGTAGCAGTCAAAGTCATTCAATAAAAGTCTTAAAATCCAGACTGCTTGGGGATTGGGTCGATCTGGATTTTTTAATTTTTCGGATTCACTGGCAGTACTTTTAAAATTCAAATTTAAGGAGAATAAGCAGGTAAATTTTGATAGTATTGTATGTGAAAAAATGTTTCATTAATAAACCAAGTACAAATTTTCTTCTTACATTTCCACAACTACCATGTGGTAGTTTGTTGCCACTGACTTTTCACCTCATGTCCACTTTGCCTGGGAATCCATATCCCTGAGAGCCCTTAAGAATCCAATATTCAGTGATATTGGCCGTAAGTATATCCAACTGTTGGATATCAACAGCACTTTGACAGAGAGAACTCCAAATGTTTTCAACCCTCCATAATGAAGTTTCTCATCTCATTTCAAAATGCCCAAACCCACATGTTGAGTCTACATCCAGAAATTCCAGGCCATAGAAAAGCCATTCCATCCCATAGGCAAGAGTGGCACTGTGTGGTCTGGTACACTGACCTCCACCTTCCCAAAGCCAGACGGCAGCTCTCTAACATTTCCTTCTACTTACCCCTTGACAGGACCCCATCAAAAAACATCAAGCCACTTTGTCACACAATGTCTCTGACCCCATCACTTGCAACTATCTCCCTTCCATTGCTTCCTATCTATTTGTTTTCCAGCCCTGCACTGCCAGGTTCTACATCCTACCAAAGATCAACAAACTGTCCTGGTAGCCCATTGCTTCTGTGTGCTCCTGTCCCACCAAACAGGTATCTGCTTGCTTCAGTTCCATTTTGTCTCCCTGGTCCATGCTGACATCCATGGTAGCTCACATGCCCTCCATTACTTCCAGTTCCCTGAAATCAACCACCTCATCTTCACCATACCAATGAATCCCTCAAAGACCCTCATTTATTTCCTGACAATAGATCTAAAACCAGTTCCCCTCCACTATCAACCTCCTCTACCTGGAGAACACCTTCAAATAACTTCTCCTTTGATCCATCCCACTTGCTCCATTTCAAAGGGGTACCTGCTTTCCAAGTGGGTACCCACTTGGGCTGCAGCTGCACCTTCCATTTTGTTGTCTTTGTGGAGCAATCCATGCTACAAGCCTGCGCAGGCAAGGCTCCTCAACTCTTCCTTTGCTATATCGACAACTGCAGTGATGTTGCCTCATGCACCCATTATGAGTTCATCAACTTTATCCACTTTGCAGTCAATATTCACCCTATACTCAAATGTTCTTGGTCCATCTCTACTAACACTCTCTCCTTTCTTGATCTGTCTCCATCTCGGGAATCAAATGCTTGAAAGACATTTTATACGAACCCAATAACTTCCACAGTTAGCACAGTCCCCTGCACCATTCAATTCCCTTCTCGCAATTGATCCATCTCTGTTGTATCTGCTCCCAGGACAAGATCTTCCATGTAAGATCATCCAAGATATCTTACTTATTCACAAATGAGGTGACCCCTCCACTACCATCAGCTCGGCCCTCATCCATATATCCTTCATTTCTCACCATCTGCCCTGGCCCCTCCATCTCCAGATGCAACAACGACAGGATTCCTTTCATCCTCACCTACCACCTTCTGCATTCTCCACAATTTCAACCACCTACAATGTGATCCCACCACCAAGCAAATCTTCCCCTCCACCCTCTCTGCCTTTCACAGGAACCACTATTGTGACTCCCTCATCCACCCATCCCTTCCCACCAATCACCCATTTGGTACCTACCCCTGTGACAACAGAAAATGATCCACCTGCACCCACATCCCCTCCCTCACCATCATTCAGGGCTCCAAACAGTCCTTCCAAGTGAACTGACACCACTTTTGAATATGCATTGGTCACCTACCACAACAAGGATATCCCGTTGTGGCCTTGTTGTACATTGGAGAGACTGAAAAATCACTTTATTGAGCACCTTCACTCTGTCTGCTGTAGTAGTGGGGATCTCCCAGGGGCAACCCATTTCAATCCCCACCCATTCCAATACCAAAGTGTCTCATGCACAACTGAACTGAGACCACTTGTAAATTGGTAGAACAACACCTCGTATTCCGACTGGGCACTCTCCAACAAGTTGGCAGTAACATTAACTTCTCTGGTTTCTGTTAGGCCACCCAACCCCCATCTCTCTCCTCCAGCTCCCCACTCCTTGTCTCTCTCTCTTTCCCTATCCCTCTGTCTCTGCATTCACTGAGCTATACCATCTTCCCCCCATCAATTCCCAGCTTCTCTCCCATCTTCCTAATACATGTCCACCTCTTGCATTATTGTTCCTCCCCTTGTCCCATCTTCCACCCTCCCCCTATCTTTTTATTCAGACACCTGCCTGCTTTTTACTCATACCTTGATGAAGGGCTTAGGCCTGAAACATTGGTTACAAATATTTGCCTCCTATGGAGGCGGAGAAACCTACAAAGTTTCTCCAGGACTTTCATGTATCCACTCCAATCATACTTGTTTTACTCCACCATGAAGCTTCACTAAATCTCAAGATGGCTAAAAAAAAACCCTGCCTTTATTTGGAGCACATGTCATGTGTAAAATGTAGATTTCCATACCTGGATGGATTTTACTGCTTGAACTGTAGTCACAGGGAAAGGGGCAACATGGCATCAAATGGTGACTCTAATTTACCTTCATGGTTCATTATTGAGATCGGTCTGTACATATAATAACATGCAGTCAGTAGAATTAATGTAAGAGACAGAACATATTCATTGCACTTTATGCTCATTTGATACAAATGAAGGTAATGCAAGTTGCATTAAAAAAAGAGATAATTAGAAATAAAATCCTAACTCTCTCATCAACACCTTTTCTAACAATCATCTGTTATCTGTTTTTGTCTCAAACTTCCTAAGACTTGAAATCTGAAATAAATTATAAATATTGGAAGTACTCAGCAAGTCAGGAGGATCTGTGGAGAAAGAGAGAAAAACTGAGCTCGTGTTCCAGATGAATGAAAGAAATGATAAAGGTTGGAGATGGAAAAAAAAGCATCAAAATGCAAAGAAAGTATTAAGGGAATAGAGGAGAGATTATAAAAAAAGGAAGCCGTGTGAATCAGCTGAAACCAGAAGAAACTGGATGGAAGAAGTGATGGTTTGGGGAAACCACATTTCGGGGAAAATTGAGCATGGGGGAGTCAAAGAAAGCTGGCACTTCCCTTCCCACCTACATCCAGGACTTTTCACATGTACTCCATCTGTTCAACATCTTCCAATCCCATGCCACTAAATCCACTACCAAAGGTGTCCAATCCCCATACACATCCATTCTTCATCAGGCCTTATCTCTCCATTTCTGCAATAAACAAAGGGAAGCCTTGAGGCTCTGCAAGGAGAGAAATGAACCCTCAAATGATCAGGAGGGGATGAAAAAGACCTGTGAATGGTAAAAAATGCAAATTAAAAATCTGAAATATTGAACTCAATGATGAGTGCAGGAAAGTAGAATACCAGAAGATGAGCTGCTGTTCTGCAAGATTACTTTGAGATCTGTGGCAACAAGAGTGGGAAACCAAATACAGAGAGGTCATTTTGGGATGGGATGGCCAATTCACTACCCTAACAAATCAAACAGATGTTGGGGAGGTGGTGACCCAATCTGCCTTTGCTTTGCACAATGTCAGGGAGACACATTGTAAGCATTGATCGCAATGCTTTGAACTGGAAGAAATACAAGTAAATTGCTGATTCACCTGGATGGAAAGCTAGTTTACTGAACAATGAAAAGGTTGTAGGTAAACGTGGTTGCATGGAGGATGGCATGAAGTAGGGGAATGTTTGCCAATGGGAATGGAAGAGTAAAGCAGAATGTTCCATTCAGAAAGTCTCATTTAAAATGTTTGAACAAGGATAGAAAAGTACATTTGGTGTTGACATCCTGTACTGGGATTGAAAATTAGAAAGATTGGTCCACTGAACATGAACACTGGTGGAGTGTGAGATGATGCAAGGGGAACTCTATCCTCATCCTGGTTGGAACAAAGGAAGGTTAGAACATGTGGAGAAATGGAAAAGATGTAGCTGAGAGCCCCTTCACCTTTGGTGGAGATGAGACCATGTTTGACAAAAAAAAGGAAGTCTGCTTTGAAATAACCACTGTCACTCTTTGGTATTGGAAGTGGGATTGGCATTGTCAGTTATGCCCAACACAATCAGCCCATTCTAAAATAATACTTACCAAAATTCAAAGAAAATGTACAGATAAATGGGTGCTTACTAGGTTACGTCCTGTATAAAATTAGAGGGAAAAAAAAGAAAATATTTATTACCAAAAAAATGCTTTGAATAAACAATGAAAAATTGACCTATATTTCCAGACATCCATAATGTTCAAAATGCAGGGATGTCCCCAAATGGAAAATGAAGGCATTCAACATCAACAAGATGCATCAAGATATCTTGCATTTTACAAAAACCTAATTCTCCTAGAAATCAGCTAAAAAAAGTATTGAAAAAGTCATGAACTAGTCAAACAAACGCCTTCAGCCTCAGAACTATTCTATATACTCACAATATGGGGAAAAAGGACAAAACTGCCACCAACTTACCTGTTTTGTGCAAAGAAGAAAAGCAACAATGGACAGTGAGGCCTGCGATGACTCTGGAGCCAGGGACTAGAGTTGCTGCTGTCCCCAAGATGAGTGGGTAGCCTCCACTGCTACAGCGAAATGCGCCGCTCCCGGCTGAGCCGGATGATGGCGCTGAAGAAGAAACCAGAAGTCAGGCCAGAAGTTGCACAGGCCCATCCAAATCGGCATCAGAGGCAGAGGGTTCATGTTCAGAAAGTGACTCGGGGGATGAAGACAACACGCAAGGAGGTACAAGTCAATTTCCCAATTGAAGTGACTGATGTGATTATATTTAAAGTTAGAAGTATGAGGGCAAGATATGAGAAAGATGAAAGATGAAATGAAAATGGAAATAAATAAAATAACAGAGGCTATAAATAAATTGAAGAAGCAGATGGACAAGATAAATCAAGAAGTTCAGACAATAAAAGAAGATGTGGAACAAGTTAAAAGTAGAGTTTCTCAGATGGAAAACAATGAGACTGCTTTGATCATGATAAATCAAAAACTTTGTCCGAAAGTGGATACCTTGGAAAATTAAGAGTAGAAGACATAATATCTTCTTCAGCGCCATCATCCGGCTCAGCCAGGAGCGGCGCATTTCGCTGTAGCAGTGGAGGCTACCCACTCATCTTGGGGACAGCAGCAACTCTAGTCCCTGGCTCCAGAGTCATCGCAGGCCTCACTGTCCATTGTTGCTTTTCTTCTTTGCACAAAACAGGTAAGTTGGTGGCAGTTTTGTCCTTTTTCCCCATATTGTGAGTATATAGAATAGTTCTGAGGCTGAAGGCGTTTGTTTGACTAGTTCATGACTTTTTCAATACTTTTTTTAAGTAAGAGGGGGTGGAACAACAAGATATGCATCGGTTTGTTTCAATAATGGATCCCAGAAGTACTTGGACAGGAGCATTTTGTGGGAGACATGGAGACTGAAAGGGCTCACAGGGGTCTTAGAAGAAAACCAGCCCTCGGTCAGAACACACATCTAGCTTTGATAAAATTTTTGTACTTTCAAGACAGGAAAAACGTTTTGAGAATTGCTGCTCAAAAGCTTCGACAGAGACAGGATCCAATTGAATGTGAAGGGAGTAAAATTTTATTTTACCCCGACATAAGCGAAGATTTGTTAAAAAAGGAGAAAAGAATATAATCCTGGGGAAAAAGGATGCTGTTCATTTTATGGCATCATGCAACCTTGAAGATCTCCTTGCTGAATGGTCAAAACAAATACTTTGTGAATATTCTGAAGGCAGAGGAATTTGTTCAAGGCCTGCCAAGACTACAAACGGGATGAAAATCTTTAAGTCTGACTGTGGCATTTCATTTTCAGAATGTTTTAACTGGAATAAGGAGTTTATTTGTTTCTGAAATGTTTGTTTTAAAAAAAAATTGCGATAAATTTCAGGAAGGTCAGGGAGATGGAGGAAGGTGCAAACTACGATACATGACCTCGTTCACAATGCGGGGTTGTTGCTATCGGCAATGCAAGTCAGAGGATATTTTTTCTATCTTTATTATATGGAATAATATATTTGGAATGTGTGTGTTTTTTAAACTAATTTTTTCCCCTATGTTTGGATTTGTCAGGAGGGTTGCAAAGGGGCCACAATGGATGCAGAGCAGTGAATTTAAGTGGAGGATTTTCATGGGGAAAGGTGATGGAAGTAGAGTGACAAAAATATATTAAGATGAGTAAAACAATTACATTTTTAAACTTTGATATAACTGGGATTAATGGAACAATAAAGCAAATGAAGATTCTTCCACATATTTTAAAAATGGGAAGAGATATAGCTTTTCTACATTTAATAGAAAAAGAACATTTGAAATTGAAAAGTGACTGGGCAGGTCATATATTTTCTTCATTTAATTCAAAATCAAGAGAAGTAGCAATGTTGAAAAATAAAAATTCTCCAATTGATATTCAACATATCTAAATGGATCGAGCAGGTAGATTTGTAATGCTACATTGGCAAGTAATTTCAGAATTATGGACTCGTTTAAATATATGTGCTCCTCATGCTGATGATGAGAAGTTTATTCAGGAAATTTTCCTTAATTTGCCAAATGCACATGACAATGTGTTAGTAGGAGGTGATTTTAATTTTTATATAGATCCACTGTTAGATAAATCTGAGAGGAGTGACAAGAAGTAAAGCAGCCAAGGCAACTTTGACATTAATGAAAGACTTGAATTTAATAGATATATGGAGAAGGACACATCCTACAGAGAGAGACTCTTCTTTTTATTCCAGTAGACATGATTCATATTCTAGAATAGATTTCTTTTTACTTTCAGTGCAACTTCAAGGCAGAATATTTATTGTGGAAGTATAAAGCAAGATTTTTATCTGACCATTGTTCACCATTATTAATGCGGATTGAAATACCTGATAAAGAGAAATCCGTTTATAGATGGAGATTAAATACT
This sequence comes from Narcine bancroftii, assembly GCF_036971445.1. NCBI lineage: Eukaryota > Metazoa > Chordata > Chondrichthyes > Torpediniformes > Narcinidae > Narcine > Narcine bancroftii. Next base: position 239,217,763 of record NC_091470.1, read on the forward strand.
TTGCTTTTCAAAAGGTCAAACATCTGTGATCACATAACAACACAAATGCAACTATTTTGTGATGTAAATTTAAATTCACTAAAGTTTGTTATTTGGGATGCATTGAAAGCTGACTTAAGAGGACAAATAATAAATTTTACTTCTAACTTAAAGAAACCATATACGAGAGAAATGTATCAATTAGAAAAATAAGTTACAGATATGGAAAAAGTCTTAATTAATAAGAAGCTTCAATATAATACTCTGCAGACTTATAGAACAGGAAAAGCAATAACAAGAACTAAACAGAGGTATTATGAGCTCGGTGAAAGATCACATAAGATGCTAGCGTGGCAATTGAAGAAAGAACCAACTTCAAGAACAATAAATGCAATTCAGAAATAATCTAATATGATCAGTTATAAACCTCAAGATATAAATGATAATATTAAAAACTTTTACTCTAAGCTATATAGCTCTTAATATTTAAAAGGAAAAAGGAAAATTGATAGGTATTTATCGCAAATAAATTTATGTGGGCTATCTTTGGAAGAACAGATGGAACTTAACTTCCCCATTGATCAATGAGAAATTAAAGAAGCAATGAGTACATTGCAAAGCAATAAATCTCAGGGAGGATGGTTTTCCATCTGAATTTTTAAAGCAATTTAAAGATTTATTAACTCCTTTATTTATGGACATGATAGAACAAGCATATGTAACACATACATTACCTGAATCTTTTTCACTGCAGTAATTATTGTGATACCAAAAAAGACAGAGACCCTTTGAAACCTGCTTCATACCAACTGATATCTTTATTAAATATGGATTATAAAATTGTTGTAAAACTTTTGGTCAATGGAGTAAATTACTTCCTAAATAATGCTGATCAAACAGGGTTTGTTAAAAAGAGACTCGCTGCTGATAACGTAGCAAGATTGTTGAGTATTATTCATTTTGCAAAAACATTTTTTGATATGATGAGGATGAAGGTACTTTTTTGCATTCTACATAGTCATCCCCAAAGGTGAGGCATTTTTGCGTAAAAGTAGGGGATTATTAGAACAAATTACTGGTATTATATATCCACAAAAATCCTGATTTATTTTTATTAGGGAATACAGAAGGAATGAGACTGAAATTGAAGTGGTTACCAACTCAAAAAAAATTTGTTAAAATAGTACTGGTAGTGGCAAGAAAGTATATTGCCATCACTTGGAAATCAGACTCATTTTGGAATAGATAGATTGAATGCAGAAATTCAAAAGTTAGAAAAGATTATAGTTAAGGAAAAATATAATACATTTTTACAAATTTGGGGCCTATATATACAAAGAGTAGGTAATATTGTTTAATTTTATCTCTTTCAATCGCTGGAACCTATAATGACCCTCCATAAGATGAGTAAAGGAATTATAGATTGATAAAATCCTTGGAGCCCCACACCCTTTCCTAGTACAAGCCATTAGTTCTTTTATGGTTCTTTCCTTCTTTTTCTTTCATTATGTAACTACAGAATCTGAGAATATGTAACCATTATTATTATTATTGCTGTTATCAAGGAGGGATTTTTTTTGTAGTTAGAACTGATTTGTTTCAATATGACAAATGTATAAAGATGTATATATACTGCATGCCTGGAAATATCACAATAAAGTATTTTAAAAAAAACATCCATTTTTAAACATATCAAGTGTTGTTTAAGGAATGGAAAGCTAATTGACTAAGGCAAAATGAGAAGCACCATTAAACAATCAAGTAATTGGGCAGAAGACACAAAAAGACAAGGATAAATGAAAGCCTGCAGGAAATTAACAACGAAAGGAAGGAAGAGACAAAGTAATCATCGTCAATATTAAGAGCAAAACCATCTTATTAGCACAGATATAAAAGTGATGTGCCTCATGGGGATAAAAACCTTGATTTTCAAACTCTGCAGAACAAGGAGCAATTGAGATCATGGAAAACTATTCCTCTTTTCATGTAAAATCTAGCAGGCAACAGACATTATTACCTTATCTTGCTACATTTTTTTAAAACCTATTCCAATATCTTTAAAAAAAAATCTATCATCTTTTTATGGCTTCAAGGTTAGTGTTAAAATATTTGATGACATACAAGTCCTTGAAAATATTAATCACAGTTTGAAAAAGCTATTCACCCAGGTAAATACAGCAATAGACAGTGTCAGCTCTTTGCAGCCTCGTATATTTCGACTTGATTGAAGACTTCGGAAATAATTTCATGGTTACTGATACATGTTTGAGTGCTGCTAACTCAGTCCAAAATGCTGGTAAATCAGTACACTAGAACATGACGTTCAAAATCTAACATTTATTATTTTTTATGATGGGAAGTGAACCTTAAATCAGAGACATATTTGTAATTAGTATTTAACTATTGGATGACTGTCTAAGATCTAATGATAATATCCAGTACAATGGAAATGGAATTACATATGCCTCATAGATGAGAATGTATTTCAGCCACTTGCAATTCCTCAATCTTGAATTCTACCGTATTAAAATGTTGATGTTTCCATTTCCAGTGCACCTGCTGCAAATCTGTTCAGCACATTGATAATTTTCTATAAAGAAGAATGCAGTGATATAAATCCTAGAGTAACCTTAGGACTGTTTTGAACCTGTCTCTCTTTGCCCATTGCTTTGTTTCTTTCAAATCTAACATTTGACCACCTTGGTTGTTTAATCCTAGCTTTCTGTAGGGGTCATTGACCCCACCAGTATTTGTGTTTTTCACATCTGAATGAGTTATAGGACTTTATTCTCAATTGTATTGGGGCAAGCTGAGGTGGGGGGTGGAGGGGGGAATAAAAAAGACTCTGTATGTCATATTGGTGTTGTTAGAGAATGTATTGTTTGTTTGAATTTATACAAATCTTTGAAAATCAAAAACAAAATGTTCAAACCTTACTTGTATTTTTTCTTGGAGGGTTTGATAAATAACTTTAGATAAATCTTTTCAAGGTTGACAACTGTAACAGAGTCTATATAGGTGTTTGGGAGAATAAATTGGGAAAGGTTTGTTGGAACAGGTCACACACAAACACTAATACACAGAATTTTTACAGGAGCTTTTGCAAGTCCTCAAACTCATGATGGACTGTTGTTTGCAAAAAGGGCACAAATGTAACAACAGGCAGTTTGTCTGGAAAAGATTATTTACTGTCTGGAAGGTCATGTGATCTTTGCAGACAGAGAGCAGAAAAAAATACCAGGCTTTACTCTCAGAGAGGAGGGAATGTGTGTGTGTGAGAGAGAGAGGAGACACACAAACATCGGTTCCAGAGGGACAAGCTGGCAAGCTTTGGAAGACGGCCTGGTCAAAGGAGAGGACTGGCTGTCCGGTGTTTCCCTTGGAATAGGAGAAACAGAAAGGAACTCTGTGGTGACCTAAAACAAGAAAAACTCTCTCTCTGAGTGGTAACCATTTACCTGTTAAGCACCAAAGCTAGGTGAACTTTATTAATGTTAACTTCTGTGCACAGTACAAGAATTGCCTGCAACCAGTGAGATTGGACTGTGAACCAAAGAGCTTTTCTGAACTTGCATACACATTACACACACGTGCACTTAGCATTAGAAGGGGGTGATGTGAGTCAATACAGATAAGTTAAAGTTTGATTCTATTTTAATGTTCAAAGATAATTAAAAGCAACTTTTGTTTACGTAACCATTTGTCATGGTGCATATCTATTGCTGCTGGGTTTTGGGGTCCTCAGGACTCATAACACAACTTTGAAGTAGAATTTCATCCATGGGTTGTAAAATTCAAAATGCACAATTTAGCAGCTGATGTGCATTGAGATGATCCACTTCCAAAATTACGTCCCATTGAATCAACAGAGTGGAAGACATCTTATCCACACTGCCAGTCAATACTCAGTGCCTGTGAACAAGATTGAATTCTGCAAGTGTTTCTCTAGATCTCTGCCACTGGTCCAACCCTAATTCTGGCCCATGCTCCACTTTCAACCCTTATCTTAGTGCTGAGAATGTGTATTTCCTTTGGTAACTCAATAGGTGTTCTAACCGAAGGAAAGAACAGATAGATCAAGGGCGCTGAATTGTGTATTATTAATCATGTGTTGTGTGGAAACCAATCAGTCCATGCCAGACATCAGACACCCATCTATACTAATCCCATCTTATTCTCCCTACATTCCCAAAAGCTCACCACAGATTTTACATATGAAGCACAATTTGAAGTGGCCAATTAACCTTCCAGCCAGCAGGATCTTGGCATGTTGAAGGAAATGAGAACACCAGAGGCAATCCCAGCGGTCAAAGTGAAAATATGAAAACTCCACAAAGACAATCTGAAGTCAGAAATGAGTCTTTGTCATTGCAGCTGTGCTCCTTCTATTAAATGAAATTCTAATATGTGTAGCAAGTGTTTCTACCAAGACTCCCAAGTTCTCTAACAACATTATCTTTGGAACTTTTAGAATAATTATAGTAATGCATCATCCATTTCCTCCTTCCTGTATACAGTAATTTGTACCTGTATTCATAGAATTTTATTATCTATTCTTTAGCCCAACTTATATACTGTTGACTGATAACACTAGACAACAATTCCCCCCCCCCCCCCCCCCCACAAAGGATTTGCTTCCTGAAGAAAAATTGAGTATGAAATAGACAACTGATCACAATTTCAGATTTCCTGTATCACGAAGGCAGCTTGGGAAACATGAATTTAACTTTTATTCAATTTAGCATATTTAGTTACATTGATGACACATTACGTTGGTTCAACTGACCAAAAAATGTTTTGCCGCTGATTTTCATCGTACTCTGCATCTGATGCCTCTCATGTCTGTGTCCAACAATAGTCAGCCAGTATTGATGGATTCCAGTTGCCCTGACACTGTTTTCCATGGTCGCAATATCCTGGTGAAACCTTTTGCCATGTTTGTTATTGACTTCACCAAGATCACCCAAGAAGAAGTCCAAGTCCGAATGCAGAAAATGAATTTTCAATGACATTTTGCACTTGATGGTTTTGTATGCTTGAAGTAGACTCAAAATATGACAGGAAATCACAAATATGTTATATCTAAAAAAACTGTAGATGATAGGATAATTCTAAGGTGATTTTCATGATCAGCACCCCAAAATCCATAAAACACACCCAACCATGTTCAGGAAGCAAAATCTTCAATGTCCAGTGTTATTAGATGCAAAATAATTATCCATATTTCTGATGTTTTACTTTATCACTTACCCTGGAAATGTAATCACAAAATATAAAATTGAAGAAAAAATGTCCTTTGGTGCTCACGTGGTTTGATCTTTGTAATGTTTAACCTGAGAAGCAGCCAAAACAATTTTTCTTCTTAACATATTTACTATCTGTACAAACACTGCACCAAACAGACAATTTGCCAAATAAGAATATAAAAGAATATCTCATTGACAAAGCTGTCAGGGAAACAGTCTAAGGTGTCAGAATCTGTGAGCAGTGTTTTTTTTTTGATTGCTTAGTTGCCCCTTGATAGATAGCCTGCTTATCCTTGGAACATCTGCTTTCTATTGGTATGTGTCAACAGCATTCTCCTCCAGACACTGCTAATGTTGGCTGCCAAGGATTCTATTGTATTCAAACTCTAGTGCGACTGCAATAATGAGACTTTTGAAAAGCTGAGGATCTACTCTTGCCATTCAACCTTTGGTTGTTATGCATCAGAAAGTGTTGAATTTTACTCACAAGAGGTCTCGAAAAATAACCATTTTCAGCCAGAAAATATTGATAGCAGAGAGAAACAATAAATGTGGGCCTCCAGGCATCAGTGTATTTCTAACATGCACTAACACCTTTGGAATATGAAAGTGCTGCAAAATTAATAAGGTATTGACTGTATTGGCAACAAGGAACTTTTTTTTCCTTGTGGCTCAAGGTATGAACATCAAAAGTCTGCTGCTAAGAGAGTTACTCTGGAAAAATTAACCACTAAAATGTGCTCCCGTTGTTTCTAAATAATTGTATACACACTTACATTTCTGTACACACCAGTTCGGCATTCATTGACTGAATCCGATACAGATTTGATGTGACCAAATCAAACACAGAACAAAGAGGGGTGCAAAAATAGATTGTCATTGTTTCAGGAAACTTCATTAATACTTTTGGTAAAACTTTATTATTCAAGTTTAGATGTAAATGACCTCATTTCTGTCTGAAATAGCTTTCATGGAAGATACAGAAAGAAGGTGTAGCTGTGATTAAAAAAGAAATAAACATCACAAAATTTACATGGATGATGAAAGTTGGGAAAAAAAAAGTCCTAGTTGCTTTTAAGTCAGAGGCAGTGGCTCCTTTTGCTTCCTTCAGATTTGGATAATTTTACTGAGATGCATCATTGAACAATATTATCAGATTTGATAAGATATACAAGTTTATTTTCATACACACAAGTACAATGTACAGATGCACCAAAATTAGAAAGCAAAAGAAAATTGTACAAGCTATGATCTATTTCCAGATTTCTAAAATTAGTCAATGTTTATAAGCCCTTGGAAACACTGCCTCTGCACCAAAACAAGACTGTATTTCATTATAAGACTGATGAATGATGCTATGGAAAACAAACAAAGCCAACAGAAGACAGCGATTCCAACATAATTTGATAAGAACCATCAACTTCCAAACTGTTTCACTCGAAACATAATATTGAAAAGCAATTAACAAATGTGCATATAGTCTTTTCAAGCTTAACAATATGAATTAAGAGCTTTGATAGATAACACAAAGTACATTAATATTCATTAAGTGGAATGCATAGTGCTACCCTTTTTTTCCCCCTATTTAAGCATGAAAATACGTTCATCTACTTTTCATCCATACCTTGCATTTGCAACAACCATACTTATTTCATGATGGTATTCGGGGCTACTATGTGAAAGAATCTAATGAAATTGAAATAGGTGCTTCATTACTTCTTTTGCTACATTTGCACATGTAAACAGCTAGAAAAGAATCAGTATTCTGACTCTGAAGCATAATGCAATATTTTTGTTGCATACTTTATAGAAAAAAAAACATTATACAATGTGTCAGGCACCATCATTTTCAAATGTTTAACATTTACTCTTTTTTAGAAAAATAATATTCTGATTGTTCTCCCAAACTCTAAATGCAACATGTATTCATTGTGTTACAGCACTAAAAGTTTCTATTCCTTAGGTTTGCAACTTTTTATCCGATTGCATATTTCTATGCAGGCCCCTTTGAATGTGCGTCATGAAGTCATACTTGTCTGTACAGAAATGCTGGCATAGGCTGCACTGGAAAGGTCCACTTTCACCGTGGCAACTCATATGCAATGCATACATCACTTCATCCATAAAGAGAATGCTGCAATGAACACACTTCGTCAGTGATTCATCTTGAGTGCCTCGGTCAACTTTTTCCGGAGTTTTTACCACATTTTCTACGCTCTCTTCCACTGTGCTCATCGATGCATTTACTTTTTCCTTTGTGGTACCATTTGCGGTTGGTCCTGATCTGGAATGCTTCGTTGCCAGATCTAAAGGAATGTCATTATCAGATCCAAGGGATGAGAAAGTTGGAGGCAGATTAAAGGCAGTATAAGGCACAAAGTTTTGGCAAGGATTTGATATGCCAGGCACATGGTAGTGTTGATTCCCAGCAACTGACAATTTATATTTACTCCAGAACCTCAGCCAATCAGCTTCATTTTGTAAATCACTATGCACAAACTGAAATCCAAACAAAGGATACTGGTACTTTTCAATCGGACTTCCTGGGGGCGAGTAATTTGGGTGCTTGGTAGGTCTAAGATATTTTTCAATTGGACTCCCACGTTCCGAATTTCCTTTCCCTTCTGGTACAGGTAAACAATTTCCTGGGTCAACACTGCTTTCCTGAGGGCTCTTTACTTGTATGTGAAGAGGCTGCATCCTTCTGTGAAGATCAACTGTCTGACCAACCACCAGTGCAGGCTGGCCCTGATGTGGCTTACTCACAGAACCATACAGATCAAGTTTGCTCAGGTTGGACTGCTGCTGCTCTCGGTGTTGACTGTCTGAAGGGTGTTCCTCCACTTTCCGGTCTAGTGAGCTATCGCTTACTTGCTCCTCATTACTTACTCTCTGTTGCTTGTTGACTTGCTCAGTCTGTAGTACTTCAGGGTTAAGCCGCTTTCTGGTACGCCTTCGAATGATCTGCTCTCCATTACTTTGCTTTATAATATTTAAGGGCCTCGGAGTCTAGAAGTAAGATAAAAAGAAGTAGATCGAATGAGTGCATAACTTGTCCAATTGTTCATTAAACTACTTTTTAGAGGTATGCAAATCCTCAATTTGAATAGGCATGTATATTCAAACCCAAAGGCAGCGAATTATGCATCCATGATTGTTTTCTAAATATATTATTTTGTGCATCACACAAAAGATTTATACAAAAACTCCTGTGGATACTGAGGTCAGACAACAATTTTTGAGAGAGGAGAATTCATATTTCAGCCAATGAGGATCCTTACCTTCTGAATATCTACAACATTATCTGTTTTTATTTCAGGTTTCCAGAAAATGCAATTTTCTGCTTTTGGATTTAAGGTTGATATGCACTCATCTGTTATGAATAAACATTGCACCTGTGAAATAACCAGGCATGTAAATGGATGGATTTGCTACAAGAGGCAAGGAGTGCAACTTAAGAACAACAATTCTGGTCAAGTAAGTCACAGAATAAATTCCCTGCATTTCTGAAGGTGCAGGAATAAAGTTGTACTTTGACCAAGGTAGCACCAATTTGTTCTGTTCACTGCTGCTGAGCACCAGAAGAGGTATTTGGATGACCCAGGAGTGGGCCCCAGCTACACATCCAGTGAAACATGTATGCAAGATACATCAACTAATTCAACATTTGGATATGATGTAATTTGGTCCTTTCTGAGTCTTTGTCAACATTTTTTTTGTGTGAGTGTTGAGGAGCGGAACTGACCACAAAATGATTGTTTCATCGCCCGGCTTTGGTTTTCTTTTCTTTTGTTTCTTAGTTAGGGGGATGTTTGTGTAATAACATTTGATTCCTTTTCACGTTTGGCCTTTAAGAGATGGGAAGGCACAGCTTGCATATGTTGCTCAATGTCTGTGTATGTACGCATTGCCCGTTGTTAATGAAATTCCAATCTCTTTGTGACATTCTCATGTTTATTAACCTGAAACTTTAATAAAAAGATTGAAAAAGATCAACTATAATAATAAAAACTAAAGTAACGTGTAACGTAAATCCACAGACAGAAAAATAGATAATAAATAGGAAAGGGTACATAAATAAATTCACAGTTGCATGTAGTGTAAGAAAAAAAAGTGATGTTTCATTAGCGTAAACTAATCTTTTGGTTGACCTAGGGTAGCTTATAGCTTGGATTGGTGTAGTTTGGCAGCTTCAAGAGCCTGTTACCTTTTAAATAAAAAAAAGTTCTTGAACATGGAGGTGCTAGATTTCAGGCTTCTATGCCTCCTGCCTGCAGGGAGCTGTGAGAAGAGATTGTTACCAGGGTGATGGGGTCATTATTATGTTGGCTGCCTCCTTGAGGCAGCGTCTCACATAGATGCTTTCAGTGGATGGGAGGTCGGTTCCCATGATAGTCTTGGCTGATGACGATTCTCAGGGATGAGAAGGTTTATTACTGTTGTTCTTTCTTTATAATTTATCAACATGCAGTGATCCCCTTATTAGATTGCCACCTCTGTCCTTGTGCTTAACAAAAGAATCACAATATAGTTACATTTCAAACAGAAGGATGCAGATTACTGTACGGGTATTTTGCTCTCATGACAATGTGGCAGTTCTGGAAAGGGAGTACCCTTTCAAGGATCAAATATCTTCCTGTTGATAATAACTGTGAAAATAATGAGCAGAAGTCCAGCACTGCCATCAGTGCTGCTGGAGGAGAAAAAAATTGATAAATACAACCAGAAAAATAATAAAAAGAAACACGTGACAAGGGTTTAAAATAAAGCAGATTTAATGTCCTGGATGTGTAGAACACACATGTCCTGGATGTGTGGAACACACATATTGATTAGAACTTCTTACTGCAGCATTTTTCAAAGTAGAACTTGTCAGAAGTAGAGAGGAACTGCTGCACCAGTTTCAATAATAAATTACCCAGTAGTTTAACGATGAAGTGAATGGTGGTGAATGCATAAAAGGGCACTCCAATAATCTCTGCACTACTTCTATTTTCTCACTGTGTTTGTATTCTGGTTAATTAAGAGAAAACAACACACAGGTATGTGTTTTAAATTAGAAGCACTTCATCATTATTTGGAATGCTCAAAAGTCTGGGTTTTAAAGTATATAGACAGAAACCAAAATAAAAATATTTCACATGAGTTAAAGCACAGATACATTCAAATTTCACAAACATAATTTACAAACAGGTGTCCATTTTTATATAACAGCACAAGACAGTTCCAATTAATGAGCAATAAATTCATCAGATTTAAAGAAGAAATACAGCCAAGTGTGACAGCAATGCCAGTGAAGCTGAAATCAAGACACCACTTGTGACAGTGGCAGTGTGGCACAACTGGGTGTCTATTAACCTTCATGGAGCAAGTTGGGCCCAGTTTCAAACCATGGGAACAAAATCATATTCATTATTGAGATGTGAAGAAAAGATTCTCTCTCTAGCCATATTGTGGGAAGGAAGAGACATTAACACTTGGAAAAGGAGGAAGTCGTGTTTCCTTGTACGTCCATGGCTTTCATGGGCCAAAGAAAGAGAACTTGATCCAATCTGGGAATTAAATCCCTCCCTTTAATACGCACAGAAACTCTTCTTGGCTGGTGAATTTCCACTGAGTCAAATTATGGATGAATTCCCCAAGAACTTGAGAGCGGGGAGTAGAGATGATTTTTCAGCATTTTTTCCATCTTTCTCCATCATACTTTTCTGGAATTGTGCCTCCAAATCTCTCTCACTGCCTAGAATATCATGACTGTAGGTGTTGTGGGGCTTGCAAAGTGAAATTCAAGGCTTGGCAGAGAGATACAGAACACCAGAGGAAGATGATTTGATGGTGGAGCAGTCTTTGTCATCTTTGAGGTGTTCTGTAACAGAGCTAATCATAAAAGTATTGGACAAACTGTTCCATTACAGCCTAACATGTCACTGCAAAAGTCAACCAAATAAAATCCCCCTGGATATTATCAGTGTGACTGCTCTTACAAAGTTATTGTTTCCAGCTGCAAACAATACATTATGAAACGTGAGAGTCAACACTTAAAATCAAAGCCTGATGTAACTGCTAGCATAGATAAATGGGAGCATGTGTCTTACAAATGGATTGCAATAGAGTCATTTTTTCCCCACTAAACATCAAATATATTTGTCAGTGGTCTGCCATGAACAAGATAATGCAAAGGATCTATTTCCGCAAGGTGTTAATCAACTCCTGGTAAAATTCAGGGTAAATAAGCTCTGTGTTCAAAGTTTATTGGTTTGAATTTTATAAACCCTGGCAAAAGAGCAGTGCACACAGTTGATTGTGAGAGAGCAACCTGCTGATGGCGAACTTTGCACCAGACAAATTGGGAAATTTAAATTATTGCTCTTTTTTAACATCATGCAAAGGAAGTGAAATAAATGGAGGAAAACAATGAAAAATCAAGAGTTGGGTAATAACGGAGACAAAAAGTTAAAAGTATGATATTTTATCCCTTGTTAAATGTAATTAGGAGTGCGAGAGACCTTGTTTGGTGGTGATCCAGTTATCCTGCACTCCTAAATTCACTCACCCAAACTTTCTCTGCCTTATTTTAGTGGGTAAGCTGTTGTTAGATGCAGTTACCTTTATCCCATTTTGAATGTGAGGTTCCAGTATCAGGATGTTTGTGCAGGAACAGAGAAAAGCAGACAGAAAATCTCCAAACTTCCATATTTTAAGATATTTAAACACCGCGGGAATGACTATCAGCAAATCCACCGGCCGTGTAAAGAAGACACGACCAAGTGGATGCAGAGGGTTAAGGTGACACAGAGACAGATACATGCCAGCTATGGCAGGGAGTGCAGGCCATCACAGCCAGTAAAGTGAGGGTGAACACCACAGATGGACGTGATGCTTAATTATCCGATGAGCTGAATACCTTCTATGCCGGCTTTGAGAAGAAGAATCAAACAGTGCCGGGCCCTGAGGCTTCTGCCCCCTACCATCCTCCTGGCTAATGTACAATCCTTGGGCAACAAACTTGATGAACACCAAGCCAGACTTCAACATCAGAGACACATCAGGGAGTGCTGTGTGACGTGCTTTACAGAAACAGGGTGAGCCCAAAGGCCTACACCCTCTATCATGCTGACCTGATCTGGAATCTGGAAAAACCACAGGAGGTGACATTTGTCTCATCATCAATTCACCATCGTGCACAGATGTGACGGTTATGTCCCAGTCCTGGTTCCCTGACCTGGAATATCTAGTGATCAACTGTCCCCCATTCTATCTGCTGAGGGAGATCACCACCTTGCAGTATACAGTCTGCCCAAGGCTAACATCAGGCTGGCACTGGAGGGACTGAGCACTGTGATTAACAGCACATCCTGATGCCTTCCCAATCATTGTAGGGGACTTCAATCAGGCCAAGATGAAGAAGACTCTGACGAACTACCACCCACACATCACATGCAAGACCAGGGGAACCAACATGTTCAACTACTGCTACACCACCATGTAGAATGCCTGCTGAGCCAATACCATGACCGCACTTTGGCAAATCGGATCACCTGGCTGTCCTTCTACTTCTGGCATAGAAGCAGAGACTGAAGACCACAGCACCAGTGGTGAAGGTGGCAAAAATATGGTTGAAGGAGGTGGGGATGCGTCTGCAAGACTGCTTTGAATCAGTGGACTGGAGCACAGTCAAGAAGTCATCTATAGACTTGAATGAACATGAAACAGGTATCACTGACATCATCAAGACTTGTGTGGACAAGTGTGTGCCCACAAACAATTACTGTTCTCCAATAGAAACACCTGGATGAATCAGAGGATTCACAACCTGCTGACGGTGAGAACAAGCGTGTTTAAGGACAGGGATCTAGATCTCTACAAGAAGATCAGTTAAGACATGCGGAAGGCCATCTCTGAAGCAAAGTGGCAATTCAGGAGGAAACTAGAGACAGAGACAGATACATGCCAGCTATGGCAGGGAGTGTAGGCCATCACAGCCTGTAAAGTGAGGGTGAACACCACAGATGGACATGATGCTTAATTATCCGATGAGCTGAATACCTTCTATGCTGGCTTTGAGAAGAAGAATCAAACAGTGCCTACTAGAATCCTTGCAAAGGCTGAGGACCCTGTGATATCTATCTCCGAGGACAATGTCAGAACATCATTCAGTTCCTGGTAGGGTACTGAACATCTGCGCCCACCAACTAGCCAGAGGGTGCACAGACATTTTCAACCTCTCATTGCTGCAGTCAGAGGTTCCCACCTACTTCAAAAGGGCATCAACCATCCTGGTGCCCAAGAAGAGTAGTGTGAGCTGCCTCAATGACTATCGCCCTGTACCACTAACCTCTTCTGTGATGAAATGCTTTGAGAGGCTGGTTATGGCCAGGATTAACATGTACCTAACCAAAGATCTGAACCCACTGCAATTCACCTGTCAGCACAATCGCTCCACAGCAGATGCAATGTCACTGGCTCTCCACTCAGCTCTGGATCACCTCAAATCAGAAATTCATACATGTGGTTGCTCAGCCTTCAATATCATTATTCTCTCAGTGCTGGTCAAAAACCTACAAACTCTGGGTCTCTGTAAGCCACTCTACAACCCAATCCTTGACTTTCTCACTGGAAGACCAGTGTCAGTATAAATTGAAAACATTGTCTCCTCCTCACTGATCATCAACAGAGGTGCACCCCAAGGATGAGTGCTTAGCCCACTGCTCTACTCATTATTCACCCACAACTGTGTGGCCAGACACAATTCCAATGCTATCTACAAATTTGCTGATAACAACATAGTTGTCGGGAGAATCATAAACGACAATGGGGAAGCGGACAGGAGGGAGGTGGATAAGCTTGTTCAGTGGTGTCATGTCAACAATCTTGCACTAAACATCAGCAAAACTGAGATGATTGTGGACTTCAGGAGGAAGTCAAGGAACATGACCCAGCCTTCATCAAGGGCTCAGTAATGGAGAGGTTAAGAACTTCAAATTCCTGGGTGTCAATATCTCTGAGGATCTGTCCTGGAGCCTCAATGTCAGTGCAATCATGAAGAAGGCTCACCAGCAGCAATACATTGTGAGGTGTTTGAGGAGATTTGTTATGTCATAGAAGACTCTCGTAAACTTTTAAAGGTGTACCGTGGAGAGCATCATTCTGGCTGGTTGCATCACTACCTGATAATGGAAGCACCAACTCTCAGGACAATAATAAACTCCAGAGAGTTGTTAACTCAACCTGTGACATCATAGGCACCAGACTTCACTCCATCAAGGACATCTACAATGAGGCGATGTCTTAAAAAAGGAGCCTCTATCCTCAAAGACCCCCAAAACCCAGGCCATGCCTTCTTCACTCTGCTACCATTTGGGGAAAAAGGTACAGGAGCTTAAAGATGAGCACTCAACAGCACAAGGACAGCTTCTTCCCCGCTGCCATCAGATTCCTGAATAATCAATGAACCAAAGACTCTGCCTTACTTTTTGTACACTATTATTTATATATTTTTTATATTTATTGAAAGATTATTTATAATATGAATGTTTGCACTTTGCTTCTGGCACAAAATTTTGTGTCTTGTTCATGACAATAAATTCGGATTCTGAGGTTACATCCAGTTTATCCCATGAGAACTACAAACACCAACTGAAACCCCATATCCTCAGAAGGGGACCATTCAGGGAAAACCTGCCGATACCAGAAGAGGTGTGGGGATGGCGGGAAGAGGGAGGATGGCACTGGAAAGTTAAAAGGAGTCTCAATAATGGCAAGTGAAGGTTTGTCAAAAATGAAAATTTTCACAGATAATGGATTAGACCACAGCGGAAGGATAGGTGGCTAATACAAGCTGCTCTCTTTCCTTAGTTTCTCCACAATCTCCATCGGAATCAATTTGGTGATTTTGGTAAATTGGTCGGAGATCCAAGCTCTGTGTCCGCACTTGTATTTGTAAGGAGTGGCCACAGAGGGGCACATTAAGGCTGGGACTGGAGACTTTTTTTTAAAAATAGATTTTGTTTAATATTCCATACATGCAGTAAATACATTCGTTATAATACTAAAAAAAATCAAATTGATTACATACATGATAGTTTCATCCCAAACCAAATCCCCTTATACCCAACCCTCCCCCACCCCATACACACACAAAAAATAACACTATACATATTTGAAAAAAATAAAACATTATATAGGTGTAATGGGAAAAAAGGTCTTTGAATTGCAGAGAAGGATATTGTGCAATACATTTCATCAGTTCTAACATAAACATAAAGAAGAGAAATCGCAGGGCTTAGAGAGGGATAGAAAGGGTATCACCACGTTTAATTTCATTATTTGAGAATATGGGTGCCAAATTTGACTATGCCAATTGCAATTTCTATTGCATGGGCATTTGTCCTCTCTGATTCAGGGCAGGATAGGAATTAGGAAAACCAAGACAGAGATACTGATTTAGGTCACAATCGACACATGCACATACATTATACACAAACTTTTCATCATTGTTTGGTTTTAGAAAATATATAAAGAATTTCTGCACAACAGAGAAGACTGAAAACTTCCCATTTTGTACAAAATAGGACACACAATCATCCCAACATTTTCACAGCAATCCTTGATATTTTTCCCCCACATTCACACCAGTAGATGAAGCCAAAACGCTGCTTTGAAAACATGTCAAGACGACAGAGCCTCCAGCAAGTTGTATTAAATGGCCTGGAGTGCATTTTGACATTTCTCCGTTCCAAGAATCTTTTAATTCTAATTAACTAAAGACACCAAATGAACTGCATACACATAGTTATCTATACCCAAAAAAACACTCAAACGCACACAACACCCACATCTCTTTTCCATCATCTTTAATTATTGGATCCAAACATAATTAATTGCAAGCTAAGCTTTGGATCTGATTGAACAGAAACTTGTCACATCTGCCCACTCTCATTTTGGTGAACAAGAAGAAAGATATTTCCTACCGAATGCAGTTTCTGGTACAGACCGCATGCGTTGCATACATATCCACCATTTGCATTCTTTCTCCAGAGAGACGTCTTTGTAGTCAGGCAGTTGGCACAGAAGACTCCTGAGCCTCTTCGTCTCTGAAATGACAAAAGGTCAAGGCTATATCATGTGATCAGTAAAGTTAGGTAAAACCAACACAAAGGTTTTGCCTCCACTTAGGCAGAAGTAACACAAAAATGTTTCTTAAGATTTTTTTAAACTATTTCATCACAATAATTGAATACTATTTTAATAAAGCAGTGATAGATCAAAGGAAACAAACAAAATCATTATTGAGCAAAAAGTAAAATCTTATCAAGATGATACCATTCTTTTGAAGTGAATCACTAAAAAATGTGCAAAATAATGCAGCTAAATTCATCAAAACGTATAACCTATTGGCTGAATTACTAGCCTTCGACTTCACGCTCAGTTCGATATATCTGTTAACATTACTGACTTCAAACTCCTGCTCTCCAGAATCTCATATACATTGTCCTCATTCCTTTAGATTCTTCTGTACCAGAGAGCATCTTTCAGTAATCAGTACTGTCTGAAATGCATAAACCCTGCAGAGTTCAAACTGCAACTTTAATGTTACATTGTTCAATTAATTATTATTTAGCAGCTTTCCCTAAAATTTGCAGGATATAAATGGAAACAATTGGGGCCTGCTACAAATTATTATATATAGCCTGAAAATTCCACACCAAATAAATCTTCATTTAATGTAATTTTGAGAGTAGTTTCTTTTGTCCTTATTATATACGATTAAACAGTCAAAAGCCCTTTTTACACTAGCTAACTTGTAAACTGATCGTTCAATTAACCAGTTAAAGAAGGTGTTTTTGCTGTTCACACTGGATCACTGTTAATCAGTTCTCTGTATCCTTTCACATTCACCACCAGGCATCCCCAGGGAGAGGGGCACCTATCCTCCACCGGTGATGTCTGAGTGATGCATCTGAATGACCTTGCATTTAAACAAAATTAATCATGCCCAATTACAACATAATTAAGCATTAAGAACAACCTGTTGTTGTGCCGACCTATATAAACCTTTATAAATTTATAAAGGACCGTGGGAAAGTGGTAGCAGCAATAAAACACACAGGCGCACAATTTATAAACATTGTGGGAGAGTCGCAGAGAGAGAAAGAGAGACAGACAGACAGACAGAGACAGAGAGAGACAGAGAGACAGAGAGAGAGACAGAGAGAGCGATGGTGGGGCTGCCCTCCCAGAATTCCGAGTGGCATAGAAAGGGCTGTAGGCACAGAGCACTGAGCACTCAGGAGGGGTTTCTCTGTCACACGGAATTCTGGGAGGGCAGGTCACCACTGCGCACACTCGCTCTTTACGACTTTCCCAGTCTTTATAAATTGTGCACCTATATGCTTTATTGTCTTCATCATTTTACATTTCTCTCTTTAAGCATTAATTTTGTTTAAATACAAGATCATAGTGCATTATTCAGGTTTTAGTAAATTGAATGCAAAGTTTATACCTTCTCATCAACGTGCCACTAAATTGTCCCAGGATAGCCCATGTCCCTTTCATACTGGGCTAATTGGCATGCAGGCGACAAATCTTCCTGGGGATGATACATTCTACTGAGGCAGTCCATCCCCGAGGTGAACTGATGCCAACATGCCAATTCCCCAGCATTCACACTGGCACATTAACCTGTATATTGGCAGTTAATTACAGGGACAAAGTGCCAGTGTGAATGGGGCTAAAAAACGGAGACTATTAACTTATGACACACATATAGTTCACAAAAATCTGCTGTAAGATTTTCATTAAATTTCCCTAGATTTACATTTATTTAAACATTCCGAGTTTTATAGTTAGAGAACAATTTTTCAACATTTTTACTCTCTGATATACATCAGGTTCATAATTCATTGTCTATCTTATACACACACACTATTTGAAATCCACCCCTAGTCCTATATGCGAAAATGACATTTTGGTGCTGCCATTTTGCAAGTTGGAGACAGGAGGAAGTGCTCAAACTACTCACCAGTACTTTCCAGAATCACCGCCGCTACTTACTCCCCCTAGTAAGAAGGTTTACTCTCTCCTCCTTCCCACCCACCCACTCACCCCCACTAGCTCTCTCTCCCTTCCTCCCATTGCTCGCTCTCTCCAACAGTGTTTTGAGGGGAGCACTGGGCCTCAATGATCAGGTTTGTCAAAGTCTGATCATCGAGGCCTAGCATCCCCCTCAAAGCACTTAGGAAAGAGTGAGCAACGGGAAAGAGGGAATGACGGGACCCCAAGCAAATTGAATGAGGTAAAAACACTAAAGCAACACACACATACATATATATACACACACACATACATACACACACATACATACACACACATACATACACACACATACATACACACACATACATACACACACATACATATATATACACACACACATACATACACACACATACATACACACACATACATACACACACATACATACACACACATACATACACACACATACATACACACACATACACAAACCCACACATATATACACACACCCATAGATATATACACACACCCACACATATATACACACGCACACATATATATACACGCACATATATACATGCACATATATATATATACAAACACACATGTATATACACACACACATATATATCTTTTCTTTCTTTGGCTTGGCTTTGCGGACGAAGATTTATGGAGGGGTAAAGTCCACATCAGCTGCAGGCTCGTTTGTGGCTGACAAGTCCGATGCGGGACAGGCAGACACGGATGCAGCGGTTGCAAGGGAAAATTGGTTGGTTGGGTGTTGGGTTTTTCCTCCTTTGCCTTTTGATAGTGAGGTGGGCTCTGCGGTCTTCTTCAAAGGAGGTTGCTGCCCGCCGAACTGTGAGGCGCCAAGATGCATGGTTGGAGGCGAGAGATCAGCCCACTGGCAGTGGTCAATGTGGCAGGCACCAAGAGCTTTCTTTAGGCAGTCCTTGTACCTCTTCTTTGGTGCACCTTTGTCTCGGTGGTCAGTAGAGAGCTCGCTATATAACACGATCTTGGGAAGACGATGGTCCTCCATTCTGGAGACGTGACCTACCCAGCGCAGTTTGATCTTCAGCAGCGTGGATTCGATGCACACACACACACACATAAATATATATTTATATATATTACAAAACCAGAATAACCCTCATGATAGCAATCCTGAAATTTAAGTCCATTCTTGATTCATAAAAAACAATAACTTATTTCTGCTGACATGAATGAGAAATATGTATACAGATTCAACTCCATCCTAATATAGACAAAAGAAGTCATAGCCAATCAAGGCAAACAAATGTGCAGACTGGAAGGATAGCTCCCCATGCAATCCAAGAATAGTGGTAATTATCACAGCATTTCTATACCGTCAATATTGAATTACGAATAATACTTTGAAAAATATCTTAAAATTGTACTTCAGCATGGAAAAACAATGGGCCTTCCAGCTCCCTCATTTTAAAAAATTATATATCGAATGGCTTCTACAAGTGTCTCAATATATGGAAGATTCTTTTATACACAAGACAGCCATTACTTAGTTTTTCTTCCATGGTATAAAAGTCTCCCCATTAAAGGCAATTGACCATGGCGGGCATCAAGGGGAGCATTCGTGGGCATTGGCCCCCCCACCCACAGTGCTGGCATTGCTAGTTTCCACGTGATATAAGCAGCCTGTTGGCTACATCAGAGGGAGGGGAAGTGTGACAGTGGCGCACGGGAGGAGGCTCATGGCAAGGAGCTACCACCACCATCCCCTCCGCTGAGCGGGTTTTCAACAGATCGTGCCCCCCCCCCACCCCAGATTATGGTCATCCTAATGCGCGCCCCAGCTAAACTAACTTTGTTCTGACAGCGACTCTGCAACTGACACAATTATTTCAGCATTGATATCAATTATTATTGGCACAATAATTTGTTGATATATGATAGATTTTTTTTTTTGTCATGCATTTCGCTTTACTATGGCATTCGGACTATAAGCTTTTCTATAACTTTTTGGAGCAGACCTCTCGTCATCACCTTCATATATGCTTTAAGTATTAAACATTGTACTAGTGTTCATAACCATTCTTCATGGGTGAAATAAGTGGGCAGTGACAATTGATTTTAACTTCATTGACAGTCCATTATAACATTACTAAATGGAAATTCCAGGCCAAACATTTTGGCAGTTTCCGCACCTACGGCTCCTAGAACGCTTCCATCAGCGCTGTCTCCGCTCCATCCTCAACATTCATTGGAATGACTTAATCACCAACATCGAAGTACTCGAGCTGGCAGAGTCCGCAAGCATCGAATCCATGCTGCTGAAGACCCAACTGCACTGGGTGGGTCACGTCTCCAGAATGGAGGACCATCGCCTTCCCAAGATCGTGTTATATGGCAAGCTCTCCACTGGCCACCGAGACAGAGGTGCACCAAAGAAGAGGTACAAGGACTGCTTAAAGAAATCTCTTGGTGCCTGCCCCATTGACCACCGCCAGTGGGCTGATCTTGCCTCCAACCGTGCATCTTGGCGCCTCACAGTTCGGCAGGCAGCAACCTCCTTTGAAGAAGACCGCAGAGCCCACCTCACTGACAAAAGACAAAGGAGGAAAAACCCAACACCCAACCCACCAATTTTCCCTTGCAACCGCTACAACCGTGCCTGCCGGTCCTGCATCGGACTTGTCAGTCACCAACGAGCCTGCAGCAGACGAGGACATACCCCTCCATAAATCTTCGTCCGCGAAGCCAAGTCAAAGAAAATGGAAATTAAATAGTGCTGTACATCAAGAGAAATATAAATAAATGCACGATTACACAGCGGTTACATCAAATTAGATGCAACATCCTTTGCTTCTGCAGGAAATCAACACAGAGTTCCAAATGGTGAGACTCATGCTGGTGGCTGGACTGGATCGGTTTTAACCTCAAGTTAAAAAAAATTTTTAAATATGTATATAAATCTTAAGGAAAACAGCTAATGATTACTATCTTTGTATTTAAAATGTTGAAGTTTTTTCTTAACAAAAGGAGTGCTCACCAAGAACAATGGCAAGAATTGTATTCTGATGGATTCAAAGTGGAAGGATTTTATAGGGATATTTCTGTCTTCAAGACTCAAGCAGTTTCTTGGAACAAAAAAAGCACTTGATTCATCTGGCGATTCACAATGTATTACAGAGAAAACCTGGTGAGCAGCCAGTTCCCAATAGGGTCATTTTTCCATCCAGATGCAAGTGCCATTGAAGGACTCCTCAGCTAAACTAATTACAATCTTGCATTTGCTGATGCCTGCTCACTCCAACATTCAACATTGTCCATTAATCATTAATACAAGGAAATTGAATGGAGCCAAAAGCAATGAGTACTGGTAGACTGCACAGCCATAAAACCTGAAATGACTGTAATAATTTAACATGATTAAAGAAATATTTTCAGTTTGCAATAAACATCTGAAAAGTCTGACTCACAATTCCCCTTTCAGAACAAGGATGTTTCCTGCCGTTCCCAACTCTCAACCAACCCCCCTCACCTTAACATCACAGAAATGGTTTGTAACATCACTGGTTATTTGAAGTAATAATGAAAGGGCATGGATTTTGGCAGCATTAATTGTACAACAAACTTGGAATTTCATGCTTTGTGCTTGGAAATTTTAAATAGAAAAACTAACATTTCTTGTTTCCACCACAGTAATTATTAATCCAACCAACAAATTACTGCCATGACAGTACTTCCTTGACAGTACTATCAAGAGTTACACTCTTAAACTCTCTCTTTTCTTTCAGTTCGAATGTAATAAACTAAACTCCAACAAATCTAATTGTATCCTTTGTCATAGCAAGCAGACCAAACAAAATTAGCATATCATGCACAACATTAGCTCTGCACAATCACTTGCTGAAATGTATTAACCTTTCATTCAGGACGTCTGCAATGCATAATAATCATCAAATGAATATGTCATGCAGAAAACATTTAAACTGTTCCATTGTGCAAGTACTACTCACAATCACCAGTGCTGAAGAATAACTTGAAGGAAATAACTTTTTTGTCCTTGTGGTAATAATATTGATTACATTGTGAGATTTTTCATGTTGTCAATGGGAGTAGTGTTAGATAAAAGAATTTTATTTTGTGTGTGTGTGTATACACACACACACGCACACACAAAATGTTATGATTTTGGCAGCGTGGACCTAAACTTTCCTTTCGAGTCTTTTTTTTAAGAAACTACCAGATTGTGTTCCAATAGGATTGCATTGTGTGACTTGCATTCTGCACAATGTTGAGTAGTCAAGGACTTGGAAGGAAAATGTAATCATTTCTAGTCGTGCTGCAGCAACAACGGTCTCAAGAGCAATTAGACCAGCGAGTGAGGTAATAGGCTGATCCCATCTAATACCTCACGGATGTGATTTCCTATTCAATTACCAACTTGTCTGCACTGCCATCTGCAAAGACTAACAAACATCTTGTTCTGCCAGTTTCTGCCTTTACACTTTCATTAGCTGCCTGCAGCTGCTGGAGAAGAAAGCTTCAATTGTCTTCACTTTTCCCCAGTACAAGCCCATTTTATTCACTGCCACACACATTTCAAGGTGCAGCATTCTCCTCACTGAGGAGCATGGCAAAAGAATGGTTTACTGCTCAATCCTGCTGTTTTTTTTCCCTCAGTGTTACTAATTGTCTGGCAAGAGGAAAATGGCATCCAGGGTCTGCTGTAGTCTAGTTTGTACCGCGCAGTAACTCCAGTAAAGAGCAACTCGCCAATCTCAGATCCAGGGTGTTGGATTGACTTGTACACTCTTTATGTTCTTTACATGAGCTCCAAAGTCTCCTAATTTAAATACCTTTTCCCAGAAGAAAGATTCAAAGCATACTGTGGTGACTGGTAGACAATATCTGGCTGCAATATTTGATTTCAATTTCCAGCCATCAATGCCTTTCACCTGGGAATGGATTGTGATTGAATCATTCTCCAAATTTTTCTTCTCAAAGTGCATTCTTTTCTTTTTGCATTACAGCATGGCATGTTGAACTATCAATCTAATATGAATAGATAGCAAATTTCATGTCCAACACAGATGTTCAGATTCCAACACTTCATGTCAGAGCTACTCTCCAATTGTTGTTTTAATTATTCAGAATTATTTTGCTTTGCAGTCCCTTATTTTAAAGCAATGATAAAAGGAATCTTAAGTAATGCCCAATATATTAATAAACGGTTGCTCTGTTGTACTTTAGTTAGATTTTAATGCAATGAAGCACTTTAATTTCAATGGAATCAAATTTCACGTTTGTTGTTGTTCTCAGTGCTTTTCCATCTGCAGTGTGCTTACACGAGTATCAACAGTCAAATGATTAAAATTATTGTCCCTTTCTTGATCTGTAACCTTAAAACCAGCACTTGAACTGAAGAAGGAACTGAGCAGGTTAGTATGAGGGGTGATGTCTTTGAAGGCAATTGTTCATGCATTGCCACATTTGTAGAATCCAGGATAATTAACAAGTTCTCTGAATTACATTATTTGTTCATTTTATTAGATTAAATTAATTGCAATAACAATCTTCTTTAAATTGCCTCATGCTTGCAAGTTAAAATTCTCGTGGTAAGACTTAGAAGGCCCATTACACTTATGGTTTCTACAATTCCCCTTCTCTGTCAAGCACGATCCATCCTCACTTTGTTCAAACAAATCCATTCACCACAGACTTATCCTCTCTCGCACTTTGTTCTTTTATCTTTTTCAATGATTTAGGGGATGACACAGACAGCAGAACACTACTAGAGTGCCAGTAACCCAGGTTTGAGTCCACTGTTGTCCGAAGGAGTTTGATGTTTTCTTCTAGATCCTGTGGTTTCCTCCCACATTTCCAAGACATACATAATTCATCGGTTAATTAGTCACAGAGGTATATTTAGGCAGAGTGGACTCATGGGCTGGAAGGGCCTTTTACAGCGCATATCTCTCAACCAAAAAGCACATTTCTTTTCCTCTCACACAAGGAGGACCAGATATTTAAAACAACTCCTAGCTGCAAGTCAATCTGTCTGATCCTCTTATCCCTTCTACTCTAGCCAAGCCATTGCTCAGAGCTGGTAATAGGAAACAAAAACAGGGCCTCCAGCCCACTGTCCTCATTGACCATCCAGTACCCATTTACACTGATCCTACAGGAACCCCCATTTCCTTATCCCCACATTCTCATCAATTTCCCTCGTTCTTCTCACACTCACTCTAGGGACAATGTACAGAGCCCAATTAATTTGGTGCCTCCCAAAGAACTTCAGGTTGGAAGTCCCAGAGCACTCTGGGGAAACCTGTGGGGACACAGCGAGAAGTTACAGACTCCACACAGGCAGCACCAAAGCTCAGTAAAGAAGCTCGATCATTGGTGCTGTAATGCAGCAGCCCTCCTTGGTGTGTCATAGTACCTCTCTCTTGATTTTCACTCTGCTTTCTCATCTCCTTTAACACCCATACAATTGCATTTTTAGGAAATTCCGCACTTTCATCCATATATTGATCAACTCTGCAGGCAGCATGACACTGGGCTCTCTTGTCAGCTCTTGTGGCACATTTATGTCGCCAGTCTTGAGGCTTCTACAATAAGTATGAGCCCCAACTTCAGATCTTCCTAGAACCTACTGGCTCTGGCCAATTCCTCACTGTCTATCTTTTGTTTGGGAACAGGTGCCACTGTCATTGCCATTCGACCATTCTTTCTTTTTCAATATTTTTATAGAAATTGAAGTTCCACATTGAAAAATATAGAGTACATAAGAACACATATTAAAAGTAAAAAAATAATACATTACACTCAGATCATACCAGTTTATCCAAGATACCCCACATTCTCAAATAAACAAACTATATTACAGTAATATTTTACTCCAAAAATAAGATCTGAACCCACTACCAAAAACAAAGCTGTTTAGCAAGGAGAGGGAAAAGGAATTCCTAATCAAAGTAATAAAACCTTATTAATCAACACTTCTGCATTCATCTCAATTTATAAAAGGTCCCCACAGATTTAAATTTGAGGATGATATCGCGTAGCCATTGGGCATGAGTAGGCGGAGCAACATCCTTCCATCGGAGTAACACTGCCCACCTCACCGTGAGAAGTAAAAGATAATACATGCAAATCAGATGCCGTTAAAGTTATGCCACTCTCTCCAACAATACCAAACAAACTCAACCACTCTTCACTCTCCTTTCATTCTAATCCTTCTAGTTCTAAACTTGGAAGCAAGCATTCTCAACCAACTTCACATTTCCCCTTTCTAACACTCTCAGTCTGCTGATAAAAGGGAATATTAGAATGTGGATGAACACCATGGCTGACTGTTCCTCCCATCTTATTCTCAAAGATGACTTCTGCGCCGCAGGCCAACTT
Organism: Narcine bancroftii; assembly: GCF_036971445.1. Lineage (NCBI taxonomy): Eukaryota > Metazoa > Chordata > Chondrichthyes > Torpediniformes > Narcinidae > Narcine > Narcine bancroftii. The sequence continues at coordinate 239,243,421 of NC_091470.1, forward strand.
TTTATTCCCCCACCCGATCACCCCCAGCTGTTAATGATCTCATCAATCGCAAAGACCCCTACTGCTTTTTTTCCCCCTCTGTTTCCAACATCTCTCCAACATCTTTTCAGTCCCTATCTATCAATGCTGTTTCTGGGATGAATGATTTCTTCTGGACATTACCTCTAATCCACCAAAGGTAAGTTTCTACTGCAGTAGGCAAGGTGGAAGTGTCTCCAGCTATTGGACAAGAACTAAAACGCATCTGATGGAGACTGTCTGGAAATAAGACTATTTATGTCCTGGATTTCTTGAAAGAATTAGAAAACTTAGCCCTTATTTAATTTTAGTCAAGCTCTAAACAACAAATATATTAAAAATGCAGTAAAAATACATTTTATCTAATTAAAAATCACCTTAAATGTGATTACCATGCATACTGTAAATAAACCTCTGAATGTGACACCTGTGCAAGGTCAAAGAAACAATATGTCACAGGCTGTAACATGTTAAATTTGCAATGTTTCAGGGCCACATTTTGCAAGGGCTTAGGATCCCAAAAACAATAGTTACAGGTTACATTTGATGAATTACGACCTGCAGTTCAACTATGTCAAAAGATATTTGAATTTAACTCATTGAATAAAAGTTACACCTGCCAGGGAGTTTATCACAAAATGATCACCATTCACTCTCCAGGGATCCCTGATGACAAGTCAATGTTCTTGCTGTCATCAAAGAATAAGACTTTGCTCTGATCAATTTTGCACACCCTACCTTCAAACCACAGAATATTAGGACACAGAAGAAGGCCATTCCATCAGACAAGGATTGTGGGCAAGGCTCATCTTTCTTTCCTGCTACACGTTCGGTGGCCTGCCTCTTTATACACTTTCTGTCCATAGTTCAAGTTCATGTTCATTTTCACATGAGGCACAGAGCAAAAGTTTGTTTCGCAAGTATAGGCAGTTCATCTAGTCATCTCATACATAATACAGCAAGTAAAACACAGTACAGATGCCGACTTAAAGAGCGCTAGATACATACACACGCCTACATGTACATACACACACGAGCCCATGCCAATATACACGTCCATGTGCTGTATGGAGGATCATGTAGCCTCTCCTTCTGGAATCTGGTGGGAATGTAGATTGCAGAGAGTCATGCGACTTCTCAGGCCTCATCGAAAGTTACCTCACCTGCCAATCAAGGGTTACATCTGCCCACAGGTGAGGCTAATTGGTCCTTGTAGGTCACGTAGATGGGTGTTGAATTGAAAAAGCTGAGCGTTTGTGGTCTTTGCCCTCCCTCTCTCTGTTTACTGCTGCTGCAGGGAGACCATCACTGAACTCCAGGTTGCAGGCCACGGGCCGCTCCGGAGGGCCAAATGGTGACAAGATTCATTTGAAATGCTTGTTAGTTGTAATTAACTTACCATTCATTGATTTACTGTGCCTGTAGGTGGATGGGTATTCTGCTTAACTCTTGCATTCCCAGTCAGAAGTTCAGAATGCTTAGCAGTGATTTACTTGCACCCGATGTACAGTTATTTGTGTATTATTGCAGTGTATGTGTTCAATAGCTGTGACGATTGCTGAACTCCAGGTTATGAGCCATGGCAGCTATGGAAGGCTGACTCAATGGCCCCATCCCTGAACCTGAGCAGCGGTGACACTGGAGATGAGGTTCATATGTATGTACTTGTTTGTTATGTGGTACATCGTGCCTGTGGGTGCTGAAGAAGTTAAATCCTCTTTTCTCATTCTACTGTGTCTATGTGCTGTGTACATCTGTCTGTGGGACTGTGTCCTTTTTAAAATTCCCATATGTTCACATACGTACACATGCACACACTTGGACGTATGTACACATGCACGTATACACACACATTCATTTGCATATATGTACACACTCACATTTGTATATATGGACACATATACATACACACACACACACGTTTATGTACACATACACACACAAGCACCCACACTCATATTAGTTGACATCATGACTCAGCTCCCGTGAACACTGCTGGAAGGACAAAAGTGAACGTCAAACATAGGAAGGTGGACAATTGCCTCTAACAGTCTCTGAGATAAAGCAGCAGACCAGGTTACTGTGCCCAGCTAGGTTAGGAGCCCAGAGTACGGTTACTTCGCCCATATCTGAGAGGATATATTGGGTCCAGGAATCAAAGAAATTCTAAGTCTCCATGCTCAGATTGGATCTGGCCAAATGTATTTATAAATAAATAAATACATGAGGGCTTGTACTCAAAATCTGATCACCCAAACTAGTTCAAAGGATAACATGTCAGAGTCAGTTACAGTCAATCAGTAAATTTAAGATTTCTGGACAAAGTCTGGTTCAGCTTAGCTGTTTTTGCATTGCTTTTTAAAATTGTTTTAATGTCAAATTAGTCTTTAAATTAGCTCAGAAGACGATTTAATCTTCCCAAAAACTGAAGATACCCTCAAACACAAGTGGTTTTCACAGGGTAGCAGTTCATCCTGTACTGACACCTTATCTTTCCCCACACATTATCGCACAAAACTTATCCAAAATCTAAAGGATCAACAGTCATTTTGAGAGTTGGCACATTTATCTTATGTTTTTCGTTCATTTCAAGCATATAACTTCAGAATGTACTTCACTGCTTGCAGTATTCAAATCCTGAAGGCACTTTATAAATACAAATTTTACCTTCATCTCTTTTCAGCTGCACCCCCCACTTCTGCATGCATCATATTTGCAAAGTGTGCACAATATAACTGAGTTCCAGTAATCTCTACTGACAAATGTGAATGTCAAAGATAGGAAGGATTACCCCAGGGATCAAGGAACAGGCAAGGTTACTGTGCCAGATCAATGGGGTGAAGGAAGCGATGATAGCCAAATCCAATATAAACTAGAGAGTGGAATAAAAAGAGGAAAACATCTCGTTCAGGGTTTCCCAAACTGGGTTCCATGGAAAGGAGTAAGGGTTCTGTGGAAGCAGTGACAGAGAGTAATAAAGTGATACCTGTTTTTCTTTAATTTACTTATTTCTTCTGTCTTTAATTCAATTTGCTTCAGGGATAACAGCAAACTGTACACTCCACCCCAAGAAGAAAAAGACGGCATTAGGCCTGATGTCAGCAGCACAGATGTCAGGCCTGCGCATCATTTTTAACCACTGAGAATCTGAATACTTTCTGGTGCGAAGCTGGTGAAGGAGCTGGCCATATTTTACTGATATTCCCTGTGTGCAATATTATGAACCGTGGATCGTTGGATTAAAAAAAAGAAATGAAGAGACAGGATAATTCATCTGAAGAATCTTGGAGAATGGTAAGTTAATTTACTTTCTTACTATTTTTTAAAATCTACCAGGTATTGCAAACTGTACAAGACAATTAGTGTTCCGCCATTTCCAAATGCTCCCCAAAAGGGTTCTGTGAGCTAAAAAGTTTGGGAAACCCTGATCTAGTTGAACCTGAGACCTCAGAAATATGTTTACACTTAAACAGAGTAGTAGAAGGAATGAGTTCAATTAATTAAATCAGGCTGTAATTCATACATTTTTAAAGACACTGACTAGCACTGAGAATTATCTGTCTGCATCTCTGAGATTGGATTTCAAGTCCAGACTTGATGTACAAGTCTGTAAGCGTAACAGACTCTGGAAGATATCATTCAACGCTTACTAAGCACGTGCAGAGTCCAGTGTGAACTGGAAATGTGGCATGGCTCGGGATTCTTAATCTAAGCAATAACTACACTGATAAATTCGAAGTACAGCTAAGTACATTGTCAGAGCTCTGTGTCAAGGCTCAGCTGCAGCTAACCTAGGGTGGAATAAGTGCCCGTCATGACAACGCTCTATTCTCCAGAACTGGCATCATTTCCATCAATGAGTACAAACAGAAAATTAAGAACTACCTCTTCCAAATCCAACAGGTGGTAAGTCCACAAGGATCTATATATCCTGTGACGTTTAACAGAAAAAGTAAAAACTGTTTAGAAACAAACCATTTAGATGTCTCAAACTTACAATCTATATATTGAAGATCAATATATGAAACCATACAGGTAAAAAATGGGAAGTTTCTGTACTAACCTATCTGAGTTCAAAGATCAAATTTATTGTCGATGTACATATATGACATCACATACGACCCCAAGATTCTTTTTCCTTGCAACCAGATAGTATTTCTACTTATTGGTAATTAAGTAGAAACAGAAAATTAAGAACTGCCTCTTCCACATCCAATAGGTGGTTAAGTCAGATACACACACATCTCAGACTGGTAAACTGTACACAAGAAAAAAAAAGTATAAGATAGAAATGTAAACAAAGAAAAAGTGTAAACAGACTGACTGTACAATATAAAAAAAATGTAATACATAATGTGCGAAGTAAGAGACCTTAATGAATCTCTGATGTTTAGGAGTCTGATGGTGGAGGGGTAGCCACTGTTCCTGAACCTATTCCTCCTTCCTGATGGCATCAGCGAAAACATAATGTGCTGGGTGTTATGGATCCTTGCTGATTGCTGCTGCTCTCCAAAGGCAAGTGTTCTATATTGATGCTCTCGATGGTGGCGAGAGTTTTGCTTATTAGGTACTGATCTGTGTCCACTAACTTTTGTAAGGCTTTCTGCTCGGAGGTATTAGTGCCCCCATACCAGGACATGATGCAGTCGATCAGAAGACTTTCCATGACACATCTGGCAAAATTTACTAAGGTTTCCAATGTCATACCGAACCTCCCAAAATTCTCGAGGAAGTAGAAGTGCTGATGTGCTTTCTTCATGATGACATTAGTATGAGGGTTCGCAAGGTCCTCCAAGATGATGACTCCCAGGGATTTAAATTTGCTTACCCTCTCTACTTCTGATTCCCCAGTGATCATTTGATTGTAGACCTGGTTTTCCCTTCCTAAAGCCTACAATTAGCTCCTTGGTTTTGGTGGGACAGTGTTTAAATCATAAAGGAAATGATAGACATAGAAATGGAAAATGCATGATTGTTTCCAGCGCTGACAATTTTCACTGAAAGGGCACCTATCACCACTGCAGCCACATCTCCATTTCATGAATCTCAGAGACAAGACAGGAAGAGAAAATGTGAAAGAACTCCTTTTAATTAATAAAAAATGATTACTGCTGATACTAATTATGAATTGATTTTTAGCTTATAGGAAACTAATTTGCCAAATGCTCTGGGACAAATTCAATTGCTCGTCTGCTTCAATTACAGTTTGCCAGTTCTGGTACTGAAGGAAGCCCCAGTTGATTACAGACCAACGAGCCAAAATTGTGCTACTATATACATACAAGCCTATTTCCAAAACAATTTCTTTAGCTCAAGCCACTAAGCTCTTGTGATTCATTCAATTTCATGCCATTAAGCATGTGTATGTTCAAAAACAGATCTCATATGGTTAGTGATGATGGATTACACATGTTCTAATTTCAACTGTAGTCTATAACTATAAGGGCTGTGAAATAGCTACCCTATCCTGACAAAAATGTCAAATGAGTCAGAGATGTACAGTATTAAAAACAGGTCCCTTGGCCCAGCAAATCTTACTTGATCAGTATGGTTATCCAACGTGAATCCCATTTGCCTACATTATTTCCATACCCTTTGTGTCTACTGTCCATATGCCTCTTGAATCATATTACTGTTCCTGTCTCCGCCACCTTCTGAGGCAGCTGATTCAAGGTACCAACTATTCTTTGTGTGAATAATTTTCCACTCAGATCCCCTTTAAACTTCTCTTCAAATTCCACCCTCAAGTTTTAAACAACCCTCAAGCTCAAAACAACCCTAGCATGGGAAACAGAGTCCGGCTATCTAACCCATTCTGCATCTCTCATAACTTGTTAAACCTAATTCACCTCTTGGTCTCCAGGGAAAACAGGCCCAGCTATCCAATCTTCCCTTATAACTCAAGCACTCAAATGCAGGCAATATCTTTGTGGATCTCTTTTTGCACTAATCCGTATCTAATCACATCTTTCCTATCGGGGATGTTTCTACAATAAGCCACATCAATGTCATCGAAAGAGAAACTGAAGAAATTTGCACCTTGCTCTCTGAATCCCCCACCAAAGTGTGCAGGCATTGGGGTTATAGTTCCAGCAGTTTGTACATCCAGCTGATTACAAAAGTACCTGACCTGTCCCACAAAGAATTCTTCAGTTATAGAATTAAAGAACAGTTACAGTACAGAGAGAGGCCCCCAAAGAAACTGTAGGAACATCCAGGTTGCCCATTTTTTAGTCGCAAGTAATTTTCCCGTTAGCCTAGGAAATGAACAATTGCACACAATTTCTTTTCTTGTAAATAGAAGCTTCCAGCCAGGAATGGAGTGGGAGCCGGTAGTTGTCAAAGGTAGCACAATTTCATCCCATAGTCATGTCATCCCCAATCACCTGTTAGCTCAGTCCAAGCCTCTCCATGGATCTTACTGAAGAGTCGGAGCCAGCATCCTCCCAACATTGATCTTTGCTTTCACGACCTGCTATCTTTTAGTTTTATGTAAATTTATTTTGTTTAGATATTTTGAAATGATAAACCTTACTTTAAATGATATTTTCCTACTGAATATAACCCACAATAATGCCCAATAAAAATTAGTGTTCAGTAAAAATTAAATGAGGTCAGAGCTTATTTGCTCTTCTGGGTCAAAAGTCTTGTTGCATGAAAGGTCATGTCAAGGTTTGTGAATATGCACCATCCATCTCAGTTTGCTTTTTTTAAATTAATTTCTAAATGTTTTTAGATAAATGACAAATGAACAATATTTTAATGTATTAAAGAGCAGAAAAAATAAGAGAGATTATTTAATAGATCTAGGATTTTTTTTCAACTTTTGGAAAGAAAGCTCATTTTCCAATATGTATTTTTCCTTCTTTTTTAAGGAGAGGGAGATGCAGGGCGTGGGGGCATGGAGAAAGGGGGCAAGAGTTTGCAGCAGGGGTGCATCGGGAACAAGGGGCATGGCAGGGAGAGGTGGGGAGAGGAGTGAGGGGGCGGGGTAGGGGATCAAGGGGGTACAGAGGGGGAGCAAAGGGGGATGCGGCAGGGGCAACGGGTGCAGCGGGCAAGTGAGGTGGAGCAGCAGGAGCAGGGCGGAGATGCGCAACAGGGAAATATGGGGGCAGCGGCAAGGAGAGAAGCAAGGGACGTGATGGGTCAAGGGGGCGCAATGGAGAAGTGAGGCAGGAACAAGGCAGGGGGTGTGATGGCCGTTTTGGGGATGTCCTCGGGGTGCTTTGGGATTTGGTGATACCCACGCTCCAGGTTGACTTTGGAGAATACCCTCGCGCCATGCAGGTTGGCAGTAAAGTTCTGGATGTGAGGGATCGAATAACAGTCAGGTACTGATGGGTGAAGGATCAAGTAACAGTCAGTAAAGGTGAGAAGGCATGGCGGGGTCAAGGAGGTAGCGCGGAGCGAGGATGTGGGGCAGGGGCACGGTGGAGGAGTGAGGTGGTGCAGTAAGGGGCAAGGGGACGCAGCAGTGGGGGATTTGGGGGTGCAGTGGGGAGAAGGAGTGTGGTGGGGTCAAAGTGTGATGAAGGGGAGCAGGGGCGTGGCAGGGGAGCGTGGTGGGGACATGGTGGGGGTTGATGGACATGGCAGGGGAATTAAGGGGCATGGCTCGGGAATGAGGGGGCACAGCAGGGAGCAAGAGGGGCACAAGGGAGAGATTGGACACAAGAAATTTGATATTCCTGGATTTCATAAATACAATACAGGAGGTGTTGCAAAAATCAAAGTTCACATTGATGGAAGTCACAATGCTCTCTGAGAGTATTTAGCAGAAATATCTGACTCAAGGTGCTGAAGAAAATCTTGAACTGTCTTCAGAGAAACCTTATGGTGGTAGCGATAGGACAAGTCTAAATTGGAGAGATTGCACATGTGGGAGGATTTTGCAGGGGTGCAAGTGGAGGACTATAGCATTGAAAAGGAGAGGTGCAAAACTATTTGGGAGAGATAGATAGGACCAGGACATTTTTAAGACAGTGAAAACAGAAATGCTGGGGGAACTCAGCAGGTCTTGAAATGCCAATAGGTTGAAATGATATATGTATTATCATCGATTAGGTGCTTTGAAGAAGGGCTCAGCCCCAAAACATCAGATATATATCTTAACCTTCTTTGGATGTTGTGAGACCTGCTGGGTTCCTCCAGCATTCCCATGTATTTACTACAATCACAGTGCCTGCACACTTTTGTGCTTCACTCCTTTTAAAAATAGCATCAGATTTTTTTTTTAATGTGTTTGAAAATCTGAGATAGATAAACAACGTAAAATGTGAATGGAAGAAATCATTTCAACTAAGTTGATTCACTACATGTGGGAATATTAAGGGGCCTAGGGAAGTAAATGGTGAAAGATTGTTTCATGTTGCATTGGGGGAAAAAAAGTGGAAGAAAAATGTTAAAAGAGAAAACATTTTAGTTTGGAGCTGCAACACAGACTTAGAAACATTTCTGAAAGAGGTAGAGTGGACAAAAGAGACTCTATTTGGGTTATGGTTTTAGAGATTCAATGAAATATCCACTCCACCTGTCATAACAGTTTATGTGAATAATCAAAACTTATTTTCAACCTAACTAATTCTGACCCCATCTTCATTATTTCAGTATTAATGAAACTAGAGACAGGAATTTCTCATAATTGTGGCTGTTCTGGCTTTTGTAACTTCAGCAGAGATGCAATAGAAGCTTTAACTGTACATGTGCAAAAATAATGGGGTGGAATAGGATCAACTCTGGGGAAATGGGAAATGTCAGACTTATGTCAGTATTACACAGCTCAGGTTAAGTGTAAATCACAGAGAAACAGCAGGTAACCAGCAACAAGTAACTGTCGTTCATTCAACCTCTCAGTGTGAGGTGGCAGGAATGTCATTCCTCTTCCACTTGCACTGAGCACCTTTTGTCTTTTCCTTTGGACAGACATTTGGTTTTATTTGACAATTTGCTAGTGGCAAAATTCCAATATTAGTTACCGTTACAAAAAGCTCAGTGCTTCTTTAACCTTAGTGATGACTTCACTTTCTAAAATGGAACAAGGATATAGAAATAGGGCTCACACCCAAGCCATTCCAAGTTAAATGCCAGAACTATATTAAATAGCTGAGTCAATGCATTTCAATATGGGGATTTCGAGGGAAGAAACAACACTGTACCATTTACTAGAATTTCCTTGGAAATGAGAGGTGCAGATCCCTTTTTTTTTTAAATCAAATTTTTACTTATAACCTGTTACATCAAGGTAATGGAATGCATATTGGATTAAAAAAAATCAAAACAAAACAATTTTTGACCGAAGGGAAGATGTTAGCAGAGGACAGGAGTGTGGTCAACATTCTGCTTTCATTTCAACAAAAAAATTTTACGCCAAATGCTGGAAGAACTCGGAAGATCGTGCAGAATCTGTGAAAAGGAAAGCAGCTAATATTTAATGCCTGAGACACTCCATCAGAATTAAGAAAGAGAAACAAGTTAGGTCAGGTAGCAGGGAGGGGAATAGATGAAACAAGCCATGTTAAGATGCATTTTAATCTACATTATGAAATCAAAAATCTTCATGTACCTTTTACCATTCATCTCACCCCCAAACTTTACATCCATTTTAATGCATTTCCTTCCTAATTTATAAAGTTACATTTTCATGCTGTCCCAACAAAATAAAAAACACTTTGGGTGTTAATGGATGCAAATGCAGGGAATTAGATCAGGATGTTGAATCGGCTCCTGGAAGCAATTATCTGAGTGTTGGAAGAACTATTCCTCTCCTTACAATATTTTCTGGATACCACACAGTAGCATTTGGTACATGATCCAGAGTATAACTCTGTTCCAGAATCACAAGTGTAATATTTGCAATTAGCTCAAAGTTTAGTTCACAGGTTTAGTACTGTATCTGTAAATAATTTTAGTCATATGCATTATTTTTGTTCCAATAGAAAAACATGATACTGTGGCGGTATACCATTAGGCAGGCGAACCGGCCCCGCTTGTCATGCACATGGTGGGGCAGCCAGGCAAAATGGCGCCATCGGGAATTTCCTCCCGACCTTGGCACTGGGCTCAGAAGCCCGCGCTTGGCGACCCACGTGATGCCTCAGTGACGTCGGGGCCCCCTAGCGCGGTTCTCAGCCAGGTCTGGGCTGAGGGTATAAGACCAGCTAGGCAGCCTGCAATAAATCAGTTTTGCTCACTGAACTCAACCCGTCTGGTTGTGTGATTCTTCAGTTAGCAGTGTAGCCGCCACTACAATTGGTGACCTCGACAGGTTCAAACGTCTTTGAACCCGACATGAATGACCCTTCGATCAACACTAGAGCCATCAAGCTTCCTGATTTCTCGGTTCAGGAGCCAGAGACCTCCGCCAGATTTCATAGGATTTGACCAAGTTCTACCATGTGGTCGCCGCCCTGGACCAGGCCACCGCCAAACGAGTGCTGCACCTCATTCAGCACCCACCCGCGGAAGATAAGTACGGCACCATCAAGCGGGTGCTCACCGGCTCCCTCGGCCTCTCCAGGCACCAGCTTGCCGCTCCAGGCACCAGCTTGCCACTCGGATGCTGTGCCTTGACACCTTGGGGGACAGAACAATCGAGTTGATGGACGAGATGCTCGCGCTCATGGGTGATCACACCAACCGCCCACTCTTCGAGCGCATTTTCCTCGACCATCTGCCTGAAGACATCCAGCCGTTGCTGCCTCAGGAGAGTTATGTTGACCCTAGGAAGGTCAACATAAGCTCAAAAGGCTCAGGAGCTATGGCTCTAACGATTCCCGGAGGGCTCAGCAGTCCAGCAGGTTACAAGTCACAGACATGACCATGCCAAGCCTTCCTCTGGCACTGCGGTGGAACACCCGGCCCCTGAAGGAGCCTCAAAGAGCATAGCCTGAAGCAAGCCATCCACTTCAGGCCTCTGTTTCTTCCACCAGCGCTGGGGAGCCAAGGCTCGGAAGTGTTATCAGCCCTGCTCGTTCCAGGGAAACGAGCAGGCCGGCCGCTGTTAATGGCTGCGGCGGCTGGCCAATAACACAGCCTTCTCTACCTGCAGGATTCAGTCAGCGGCCGACGCCTCCTCGTTGACACCGGGGCCCAAATCCGCATCATTCTGGCCACAGCCATCAAGTCCGAGAACCGGCCTCGAGGACCTCCCCTCCGTGCAACCAATTCGACAGAGATCCGAACATATGGAGACAAGACCTTCCACTTCCAGATCGGCCAGCGGAAGTTCACGTGGAGGTTCACCGTTTCGTCAGTCCCGCCATCCTGGGTGTCGACTTCCTCCTCGCCAACGGACTTCTGGTCTACAATCGAGGTAGGCGACTGGTAGATACCCATATCTTCCAATCCATTCGCCTCAATGCCTCCCGCACAGAACAGCCACAGATGGCCATGATCAGCACGCCCAAGGACGAGTTTCAGCATATCCTGGACGAGATCCTGTCCCTCCTGAGGCCGCAGTTCTCTGCCACCACCCAAGGCCCGCTGGTCCATGATAAGCTCCAGATAAGCTCCAGATAGTGAAAGAAGACTTCTCGCATCTGCAGGAGCTGGGGATCATTCGACCCTCTGACAGTCCTTGGGCCTCACCACTCCACCTGGTCCCGAAAGCCTCCGGCGGCTGGCGCCCCTGCGGAGATTATCGACGACTTAACGACACAACAGTACCTGACTGTTACTCGATCCCTCACATCCAGGTCTTTACTGCCAACCTGCATGGCACGAGAGTATTTTCCAAAGTCGACCTGGAGCGTGGGTATCACCAAATACCAGTGCACCCCAAGGACATCCCCAAAACGGCCATCATCACCCCCTTTTGCTTGTTCGAGTTCCTACGCATGCCATTCGGGCTCAAGAACACCACCCAGACCTTCCAGTTCTTCTTGGACACAGTGGGCAGGGATTTGAATTACGTATTCATTTACCTGGAAAACATTCTTGTCGCCAGCAGAGACCGGGCACAACACAAGTCTCACCTGTGCACCCTCTTCTCCTGACTGGCCAACTTCAGCCTAACGATCAATCCGGCCAAATGCCAGTTCGGGAAAGAGTCCATGCAGTTCCTGCACCATACCATCACGGCCGAAGGAGCTACACCTGCCGCTTGCAGCAGTCAGGGAGTTCCCACACCTGGACAACTTCAAGGGGCTACAGGAGTTCGCGGGTATGGTCAATTTCTATAACTGCTTCATTCCAGGCGCTGCGCGCATCATGCAGCCGCTCTTCGCCCTCATTGCGGCCAAAGACAAGACACTCGTCTGGACTCCAGAGGCCAGCAGGGTATTCGAAGCCATGAATGATGCCCTCGCGAAGGCTACCATGCTCGTCCACCCACACACCGACCTGCATATGGCGCTCTCTGTCGATGCCTCTGCCACGGCTGTCAGCGCCATCCTGGAGCAGCAGGTGAACGGACAGTGGAAACCACTGGCATTCTTTAGCCAACTTCTTCGCCCGCCAGAGCGCAAGTATAGCACTTTTGATCCTAAGTTGCTGGGCACGTACCTGGCGGTGCATCATTTCCGCAATTTCTTGGAGGGGAGGCCTTTCACCATTTTTACCAACCACAAACCCCTCACTCAGGCGGTCACTATGGCAAGAAATCCCTGTCGGCCCGCCAACAGCATCACCTCTCCTTCGTGTCGGAGTTCACCGCTGACATTCAGCACAAGGTGGGGAAAGACAACGTGGTCATCAACGCACTTTCATGACCGGCCATTTGCGCACTGACACCGGGCCTCGACTTCGACCAGCTCACCTGGGACCAGAAGTCCGACGAGGAGACGCGGGCCTTCGGGACTGCCTTCATGGGCCTGCGGTTCCAGGACCTCCTGACTCCTCGCGGTGAGGGCACTGTCCTGTGTGATGTCTCCATGGGCACCCCGCGTACAGTGGTTCCCTAGCAGTAGCACAGACAAGTCTTCCACCATATCCATGACTTTCCCACCCTTCCATCAGGTCCATGGTCCGTATGGTGGCAGAACGTTTCATCCGGCACGGTCTTTGGAAGCAGATTGTGGACTGGGCCAGAACCTGCACCCACTGCCAGCTTTCCAAGGTACACAGGCACACCAGAGCGCCCGTACAAGATTTTGAACATGTCTGGGAATGGTTCAAACACATACATGTGGAGATCATTGGACCCTTAACCGTTTCCCGAGGTACCCATTACCTTTTCACAGTGGTAGACCACTCATTGGCCTGAGGCGATCACAATGCCAGACGTCTCCACGGACTCCTGCTCACGAGCGCTTTTGAATGGTTGGGTTGCCCGGTTCAGCGTCCTGAACCACCTCACCAGTGATCGGGGCACCCAGTTCACCTCTGCGCTCTGGGCACAGCTCACCAACAGGCTGGGGATTGAGCTACGTCACACCAAGGCCTATCACCCACAGGCCAATGGGCTAGTCGAGCGATTGCACCGCCACCTTAAGTTGGCACTGGTGGGCCGCCTCACCGGCCCCGACTGGGTGGACAAGCTGCCTTGGGTGCTCCTGGGCATCCGCTTGACACCCAAAGAAGACCTACAGGCGTCATCAGCCAAGCTGGTCTACAGTGCACCGCTAGCCCCACCCGGTGAGTTCGTCACCGCACCTCACATCCCCCAGCAGTCACCGCACGGTCTACTTCCATGTCTCTGGGCTCAGTTGCACTCCCTCACACCCCCACCGCCACCTAGACACGGCACTCAAGCCTCTTACGTCCCCAGTGAGCTGTATTCTGCAGAGTACGTTTTTATCAGGTGGAGCCCATCCACAGCACCTCTACAAAGACCATACGAAGGGCCGTACAAAGTCGTCCAGCGTTCAGGATCACTTTCACTCTGAACATCGGTGGTAAGAGGGAACTGTTTATGGTGGACAGGTTAAAGCTAGCCCACCTCAACCCCACCGAGCCAGTAGTTGTGGCCCAACCCAAGAAGCGGGGCCGCCCGGCAAAAAAGGACATTGGTGCCGGTTCTGGAGGGAGCTGTGTGGCAGTACGCCATTAGGCGGGCGAACCAGCCTTGTTTGTCACGCATGAGGCGGGGCAGCCAGCCAAAATGGCATTGTCGGGGGGTTTCCTCCCTACCTTGGCACCGGGCTCAGTAGCCCACGCTTGGCGACCCATGTGACATCCCGGTGACGTCAGGGCCCCCCAGAAAAGTGCTCAGCCAGGTCTGGGCTGGAAGTATAAGACCAGCCAGGCAACCTGCAATAAATCAGTTTTGCTCACTGAACTCAACCTGTCTGGTTGTGCGATCCTTCAATTAGCAGTGTAGCCGCCGCTACAATACAACTTTCCCAACACAAAAGTCCTTCTTTCATATTTAAACATTCTTTGCAAATAAGACCATAGCTTACTTGAGAGAGTAAATCCATGATATCTTTGATATTTCTCAAAAGATTGATTTATATTTTTAAATGCAGACTGGGTGCATCTCCCTGGCCTTTGACCAGCATCCATGATAAAATAAGTGGGGTTGATTTAATATTCATCAGTTAACAATGCTTTTATTAGCTTCTTTCTTAGCCTCAGGTTCTTCCCCAAATATTTCACAGCAGGGAAAAAGTTAAAAATTACAGCCATTGTTGAGAATGCAGTCAAGGTAGGAAGCATCTCAGCATCATATTGTCTGATATAGCACAAGGTTTCATGCTTTAAACAAATGCTGAGAGAGAGAGAGAGAGAGAGAGAGAGAGAGAAAGAGAGAGAGAGAAAGAGAGAGAGAGAGAGAGCGCACGAGGGTGGGTGAGCGGGGGGGGGGGCGAGGGGGGCGGGCGAGAGGGGGGAGCGAAAGCAAGATGGACAGACTGAGATGGAGAGACAAAGGTGTTGCCATTCCTTCGTCCAAACCCATCAGAGAGAGATATGCACAGTCCTGGTGGCTGAATGAAACGTCACCACGTCTCTGATTCCTTGTCCCATCTGGTGCAGATTGCAAATGTTCACCTCACTTGAAGGAGGTGACTGACTATCTGCTCCCTGTGATCTTCTTGGTCATTTTGATGAACTTCTGCACTGACTTCCAGTACGATACTTTACAGCTAATAATGATGCAGACTGAAAGGACACTCTCATTTGTGTTCCTGTAAAATGTTGTCAAGAGGGGAGCTGGAAGCCTTGCTCTCCTCAAACACCTTTCGAAGAGTAGATGCTGCTGCACTTTCCTGACTAATGAGGTGTAGTTGGTATGACAATCACCTCAGGGGCTTGCTTTAAAAAATGCACCAGATTCACTCTCCTATGTTCAGAATGTTTCAGAAGAGCGTCTCATTGACATTCATCCTCATAGTGGAAAGATTCTTCTACAAAGTCTGCTCATAACCCATTGACTTCATATCATGAATTTCTAAATTCTATTTTACTCTCCAATTATCTGCAATGCCCTACTCCAATCATGTTGAAAATTTGGATGAGAATGTACCAACTGGATAAAATCAAAATAACATTTATAAAATCTCTCAAAGAAAACATGAAAAGATAAATAGGCATAGATGAACTTTAAATAAACTGAACTAAAAAAAATGAAGACATTCTGATTTCTCACATTATTCTTCTCCAGAATAGAGAGAGAGCATTGCAGTATATTCCCCTGTACTAAGGGGAGGGGCATTACTGTAATGTCATACTCAGCCATTGGACCCTACATGGTTTCCCTCGGAGTCCAGTGTTGAAACACAAACAGAAGAGCTGACACCAGTTTCAGAGCTTCTGTAGTCACACACATCCAAAAAGTGCCAGCATTGCCACATAAAATCTAGTCCACGATTATCCAATGCACAACAGACACAATTGGTTCAGTGATGAATATAATGGGACAGAGGGTGAAATTTGCCAGGAGCCATTCAATATACAAGAAGGGAAATAGATTTTTGTTAGTTCCTCCAGATAAGAATCCAAGAATGAAGACGTTATGCATAAACTGGCATTTAAAATTCACAACTTGCTGATATTTTCACTTCCACGGAAATGGAAGGTGGAAACCTGAATAGGTCTTGGATTAATTTATTTGTTTCAGAATTAAAAACCTGCATAGAGAGTGCATTAAGAACTGGAGGTAGATCCTCCAAGAGCTTAAAACAATTAATGAGTTAGTTATTTGGTTAATTGCTCCAGATAGATTACTCTGATCAGGTTAGCAAAAGGACTTTCCATGATCTATTTGGTGGACTTAAAAATCTAAATCATCCTGGAATAAAGAACATAATCCAGGCAAAATGTACTGCATATGAAGTAATTGAAAGAAATTTCTTATTTTACTATTCTTTAGTTCAATAGAAGGATAAGGAATGGAAATATGAGCAATGGGATTGCTTTGTTGGGAGTTGGCACGGTCTCCAATCCCTTCTTTCTGTGCCTCACACAAGGTCACGTGGTTCTCTTACTACAACTTGACAGAGATCACGTGATAACTTTAACATGACAAAACCACCTTTTATCTGCTTTAGCATAAGGGACGCAGCTGAATCTACTAAATTTCCTGTGGTACTGTTCACTGAGCGAGGATAAAATTATATAGCCCCATTTGGTCACTGCCAGAATCATGCGACCACACCCTATTGACTTAGGGGGCTATAAATTTATCCCAGGTTGGCCGTGCTAAATTGCACAATAAAGCAGTGTCAGTGCATTGTCCCCTCTGCTTCTGAATTCATTCCGGTAAAGTCATGAAGATGAATTTCAGACACAGAGTATAACATGCTGACACAACGATAGAGCACATTTATTATTGCCCACAAGGGATGAATTTCTAGCCAAGGGAATTCATATTTAACTGATTACAGGACATTTCATGGCTTAAATCATAACAATAAAAATGATTTATGATCATGAACAAGTATAAAACACTCCTTATAGAACTAAAAATCCCTTAAAGAATTTTTTAAAAACTCTTAATTCTAGTTCTTATAGCTTTTACAAAATACATTCCTGCAAGAATTCACAAAAAAATGTGAAGTTTCTGTAAGCAATTAAAATGGTATGAGTTGATAGTGAATCATTTTGCCTCTCTATGTCTGGACACCATCAATGCTTTGATTAAAATAATCAAAAGATGCTCTGGTACTATAGAGACGAGCTCGAGTTTCAATAGGACCAAACTGCATCCTGTCTCAGATTTAGTCTCATGTCCAAATATATTAACTCTGCAAGTAAAATACTGCAGATTCTGGAAATCAGAAATTAAATCAGAGAGAAAAGAATACCAGGTCAGTCAATATCTGAGTGGACCATAAAACTGTTGAAGTTTCAAATAGATGATCTAATCAATCGATTTCCAGAATCCGCAGTATTTTGCTTTTGTTCTTTACTTCTGCCTGTTAGGATTCACCAAACTTGTCACACATTAGTAAATTGTTACATGAAGACCAGCACATCCAACATATACAATTATTAGTCATGTATGAACTGAAAATGAGTTAACTGGGATATTGCCCTCAGCATTCACATGCTTTTGCCATAACTTTTTTTTATCATTTATAACTACCAGGTGACTTTGAATGAACAGACTCAAAGTGGCCAGGGATGCAACAACTTCCATAAAGTCCTACAAAGTTTTCTTGCACTGGATAACAGCTAATGATATATTTGTTATCAAGAGGTACATAATTTAAATTAAAGTGCAGCTCTCTAACAATTTCACTGAAATAATTTTTTGATTATTGATCACAGCTTACAAAAAAAAAATTGTAACAGCACATTTACTTTTTCCTCTCAGTTACCTTGCACTGCAACCCCATTATCTACTCCAATTACAAAAGATGTCTGGAATATCAGTGACCTGTGGCCAATTTTGATAGCACAATCACAGCCCTTGCAGCCAGTTACGAAGGGAGCAACACCAATTGTCAGCACAACAGTGTGGACCGAAGGGCCTGGACTGTACTGCTCAATTCTGCAGTATGTTCTATGTAATGTAAAATTGTTTTAAACCATTATTCAAACTTCTTTTCCCAGTTTCTCAAAAGAATAGAATTAAATCACAGCTGCTTGATGGAGCCCTTACCTTATAAAGGTTGAATTAAAGAGAATTCCTTAAGTTTACACATGGTGTTAAATTATGTCAAATTTCAAAAATTATACCAAGTTCCATTTAAGGAAATAAAATAGAATGATTGATTTTCCTTTAATGGGGTGCACAGTAAGAATAAAATAGGCATGGTAGGTACCAGGTGGCCCAGAGTGACTGTTGCCCAAATCTCTAGTTAGTTATAGAAGGGCAGCAGGGATGGGAGGGGAGGAGACCTGAGAGGTACAACATGAGGCTTTGATCTAGGGTAACCGCTCCCCAGCAATCAGATTAGCAGTAAACGGGGATACCTTGGTATCTCTCTCGGAGGAGCGTTTCTACTTCACCTGATTCACAAGAGAACCTGACTTCTCAATTTACCTTTATGGCCACCATGGGGCCATGTTTCATCCCCTGCACCACCATGCTACCCTGGTGAGTGAGGAACCCAGGTCTCAACTCATGATATCAAATGACATGAAAGTCTGAATCTTTCAACTTCAAGGAGGTCCGGGCTCCCCCGAGACAAGGAACTTGCAGATTGCGCACAATATGCCCGTGAAAGCTCCACGTGTCGCAATGATCTGCTGCCGTTTACGCTGCTGATATCCTTACCTCGTATACCCCACCCATGGCAGGCGCACAGCTGCTTATTGGAGGCTTTACCTTATAAAGGTTGAATTAAGAGAATGAAGATGAAGCTGGGGGTGGGGTAAAATTTTAAGTTCCTAGGCAATTAAGGAAAGGAGTTAAATTATAAAAGAATACAATTTAATCTCCTCTTCCAAAATCCAAAAAGGTTAGTCATTATAAAGTGGTTGTATTTCTATAAAACCTCTTTTGACACAATTAATGCAGATTGGAACAGTTCAATATCACGAGTCACAGTTCAGTTAGCCTGAATTCCACATACTTAATTGTTCAACAGTACATTTCCAATTATCTGAAACACTCGGGATTGGACATGTATCAATTAACTGCATTTTTCAGATACTGGAAAAATGGCTTTAAGCAGCCTATTTGCATCAGCAGAATACTTGCATCGGCCATCACTGATCCCCAATACCTCCCCACTGAACCTGCCTGAAGTCCCCGCTCTGAACCCAGACAGATCCACACCGCTGTCGTGGAACCTGCCGGGGAGCCCGAGGTCCCCACTCCAATCCCAGACACCTCTCTCCCCCACCCCCCCATCCCCCCGCCGCCATCGCGAAACATGCCCAGGGGCCTGAGGTCCTCACTCTGATCCCAGACATCTCTCCCCCCAGTGTCAGACACTGCCAACAAAAAAAAAATCAGTGGCACCTGCCCCACCTCCCCGCGGTTACCCGAATGCCCCCCCAATTAGATTTGTTCTGATGCCAACTCTGGGGACAGTGGAGAACCAAACATTGGAGGGTATAGAAGAAATGGAAAGAGAGAGGGGAGGGTGTTACCTGAAACAACCTGCTGACTTCCTCCAATCACTCACTGATATTACCAAACTTCCGCTAACAGTGAGTTAGAGCCTCACATGAGCACATTATGCACATTTTGTAAAGAACAAACAATGGCTTCATTTATTAACAACCTATCCACAGTTCGTGTCACTTTGCTGCCTTGGTGGCCTAGCTATTACTACCAGCCAAATTCCTTTGTATGGTGGAGTCAATTTCCAATAACATTGCTGTTATAATCTTGACAAATTTACTTGCAAAAATATTTTCAGAAGAATCTGACCCTCGAAGCTCAGTACTTCAATTTGTTACTGCAAGCCTTTTCACAAAGTTACAATGCATTTCTCAAAGCTTGGTCAACCCTAATCTTGAATCTGTTGCAACAGACCTCCAATACATATGTAAACTGTTGTAGATGATGAAAATCTGAAGTAAAAACTGAAAATTGGCAGAAATACTCAGCAGATCATTAAACATTCACAAGTAGAGAAAGGGAGTTAATATTTCAGATCAATAGTGTTTTATCAAATACAGATTCAAATAGTGTAAAACAGTGGATCTACGGCTCAAAGTGGATTAGGGTTTACAGTTTTATTTTCCAACTCAAGGCAGCAGTCAACAAAAGTCATCACGTACATTTCAATTAAACATCAATGCTCAGATACCAAAACATCTGAATAATTCCATCTTCTGTCATTCTATTTCTTACTGCCACACCCCAGTATGTCCTTTGGAAATTAAAGAACTGTCATTGTTTTCACTTGAATTCTGACCTTCCAGCAAACTGATGTTAATGGTACATTATTTCCTGAAGCAGCAGATTTTATAGCAACAGCTCATCCTTTCTCCTTATCGCTGGAAAACCAAAGTTTAATTTACAACTAAATTATAGTACCTACATGGTGTGTTTGGGAAGGCCAAGGCAAGCGTGAGCAATTCTCCACACAAATGGTCTGGCACCAGGTGAGGAGATGAGATGAGAACAAGAGGGAGGGGCTGGAAGAGCAAGCCCTGCTACAACCAATAGTGTTCATTCAACTATCTGAAAAAACTTTTTGGGATTTAAAAAAGCTGATGCTGCCAAAAATAACCTTCAATGTTAACATTGCACAAGACAGCAAGGACAGACATTGAAATGATTGGAGAAACTAATTAATCAGGATGTTTTAACACAATACAATAAAAGAAAGGTTTACAAAGTGATCTTCAGTGGTGGCTGCCATTACTACAAAGCTGAACTTATTCTGATGCTCTGTATTTTCATCAGCGTGAAAAAATATCCACTGCATCCATTCAATTCTTTACTTTGATCCCATTTTCTAATCCCTCTTCCATTTTGCAAAGTCTGCAAAATGAAGTGGAAGGAAAGACAGATCCTTGTGCTGTCAACACAAGAACCAAAGACTGAAACTATTAATGATGATTTATGAGCTCTTTTAAATTGTAAATGCCAAAATGCAAGTGATATGAAAAGCAGAAATCCACAAGAGGTTTCAGAAAAGTGGTTTTCAAGACAGCAGATGGTTGATGCATCCTACCAGCACCGAAAGGAGTAGATCATGACTTCTTGGCAGAAAATAATCGAGAGTGGATTGATGGCCAAGTCAAATGTGGTGATGGAAAAGGAAAGAGAGCTAACTATATAATCCACTGATGGACTCAGCTTCTATTTGTGCTGAGCATAGCTTAGTTTTTAAAAAAAGTTAATTTGATTTGGAGCATCGAAAATAAATATAATTTTTAAAAGCAACAGGCTTGAAAGCAAGAGATACCTCAAGCTTTAATTCACTTCAGAGAAATTGTAAGGAATGTTTGCTTCAGGGAAAATCCTTCCTTACTTCAAACAAGGGGGAGGTAGCCTGGTAGTAAAAAACAAAAGGAAGAGGCATATATGAATTGGATATTTTAATCATTTAAAGTACTTGACTGGCTTATGTGCACTGGAAGATGATGCTGAACATCAGAGAGCAAGGTGGTCCCAAGTTTAACTAATGACTACATAAATGGATTGAAGATTATCACAGCTGGATCCAATATCTTCAGGCTAAAAAGCGTGAAAGGAAGGGCCAAGGTTCTTCTTCTTCACTGTCCACTGACCCCCTCCCCCCTGAAAAATGTAATGTTACAGTTGGCCAGGGCTGCAAAGTACCTTACGCCTGATAGTTCCTCAGGAATAGCTATCCACTTCGAGTCAACATATAGAGAAAGATTATAGACATAGATATTGTAAGTCATAGTACTGTAAGCGGCGTGAATTGTCAAGTGTTTAAGCAACAGTGCAGAAAGCGATCATGAGGGAAGCAAATAATAGAACAGAAAGCCACAGTTATCAAACAAATGCTCATTTAAAGAACAATCTGCTTCAGAATGAAATGACAATTACAACATATTTCCATGATCATGCTTACTGCTGTTTTAAGACATCAAAGGAAGAGCTCCTAAAGATTAAGAGTCATTGGAGACACTTTTCATGTCTCCAGGATGGAGATTAGACTTGTGGTGCAGATCAGCCACGTATTATAGAAATTGTTTGATTTTCTTTTTCATTCAAGATTTATTTTGTACAAGGTACACTTGGCCAGCATCAAGTCAGGCTGCCTCACAAATTGCCTACAGTAAAAATGATATTAAGTTCAATAAAAATATTGTTAACTGGCTGAGATCTAAGGCATGACCTGTAGTATTTACATTCACCCTCAAGAGACTAAAAGGAAAGCCAAACACCAGATCATCTCCAAGGGCTTTGATACATGATTGGATGGTGTTGAAGAATGGCTTTCTGTATTGGAATTACTGCTTAAGTGACCACAGCAGGCCAACCTCAATGTGTTACAGATGTTGCAAACATGTCTCTCTGTAGTGGTCTCAAAGCCCTTTAACACTTACGTCCCACTATGTCGGCCATTAAATGCCCCACGATAGGAATTGGAGTTTGGCTTTTCAAACTTGACAACTCATAACTGGGACACCGAACGCTTTCACACTTGCAAGGAACCATCCCCGGGGTTAGGACTGTTCTACCTTCTACTGGTGATGTGATGACACATCAGCTATGGTGGACCTGTCCTAAATCCTGATCAATGTATTATGATCTTGTATTCAAATAAAATTAATCGTGCCTAATTATAACATAATTAAGCTTTATGTACAGCACAGTATGAGCCCTTCAGGCCCTATTGTCATTGTGCCGACCTACATAAACCTTTATAAGGGATCATGGGAAAGTGTGAGCAATAAATAGCAATAGTGAACAATTTTTAAACAGCGTGGGAAAGTTGGTAGTGTGACAGGGTATTTAGAGGTGGCTTGGGAGGAATTGCTAGAGCAGCTTGCACACACACATTTTAAAACACAGAATTTTTGCAGGACTTTTACAGAGTGCTTTTTGCAAAAGAGCAACAAAGTATCAACATACAGCTTGCCTGGGAGAGCATGTGATTTTTGCAAGCAGAAAGAACAATTTTGCTCTCAGAGAGGGAGGGTGTGAAACAGAGAAAAAGGAGACAAATCAGTTCCAGAAGGATAAAACTGGCAAACTTTTGGAAGGCTGTCTGGTCAAAGGAGAAGACTGGCTTCCTGAAAGGTGACTTGAAAGTAGGAGAATGTACTCATGCAGGAATCTCGAGTCTTTTCTATCCCAGAATGCAATTGCCCATTCTACACTTGCCTGATTGCATTGCTAGCATCTGCAGACACCGGGGATTGTACTGGGGTCAAGGCAGTCAATTCCCAGCGCGAGATGATGTCATCTGATGGTGGGGTTGAGAGAATTTTTCTTTCCCACTAGATCCTTTAAAGCCTGATTGGCCGTTAATTCCTGGGACCACTTGCAAGTGTGAAAAGGGCTTCAACTTCCTTTTCAGCGCTTGGCTTCATTGGAGGTCAGGAATGAGATTGTTAACTATTCCATTTTCACTTTCCAGCTTCACATTTAACAGTCTGTTGTTAGTTATGATCAAAAGATACTCAGCAGATCAATGATAATGACTGTGAAAGAAACTGGGCGGGAGGGGGAGGGTGTTATGGGGTCCAGATGAAATGCAATGCTGAATTTGCATGCCAGGCAACAGGCTGGATTGAGGAGCTTTTTGGATGGATGTTATCAAACACTTGTGCAAACAAAGGTGGAATCAGTGTTTGTTAAGAGGCCTTGGGGGAGTCTATCTGCTTAATTATTGGCTCCAAAGAAAACAGGAATTCTACACAGTTGCTAACAAATTTGAGAGAAACTGGAGAGATGCATTTCCCATAATGTGAAGGAGCTGTTGCCAACTAACAACTTCAACCAAAAAGGTTGCAAGAGACTTTTACCCCAAGTTAGGTGAGGAGTTTGAAACAGTGCAAAACTACCAGCTCTTGCAACTGGTCAGAGAGAAAGTCGCCTAGCAATCTGAGCTTGATTTAAATCTTGACTTTGGATATGAATGGTAATTCAGCCAATACACACCAGTCCCTTTAGAGGTCAGTCTTAATCTCAAATCATTTGGCGGGAATTGTTCAAAAGATTTACCGTATTAATATTAAATGATCCATTCTATTTGGACCTCAGCTTATCTGAAATACATAGCTAAGGAAAATCAATTCCACTCAGACAGCTAATACAGTCTCTTCAACACAGGGAAACTTCACTATTTCTCAGATTGGAACCAAATCAAGAATTTATTCAATGATTTAAGGTGAACTGCACTCTAAAAGGATTAACAGAAGCAACTGCAATTGCATATTATATTAGAGTAATTGCTCCTGTTCCCTCAATATACCTTACACAGCATTCAACTAAAAAAACCACAATTATGTCAATACTACTAATTAATAAAACCATGCAGCAGGATACTATAGTGGCACAACTTAAATAGCTTATTGAGGTAATAAAATAAACAAAGTGGCAGAGATTTCAGGCATTTTGAAAATAATAAACCAGAAAAAGCCATTATCGAATTTCAGGCGTATCACAGAACTGCTATGAGACACATTCCATAAATTAAACCATTTCTACACAATATTTTGATTGAAATGATATGCAAACGATCAGAGAAAATAAATTGACAGGGATTGAAAAGCAGCTGAAATAATTGGACAAGTGAGATACTTAACTAAATATTTTAACAAAGAGTAAAGATATATGACGATCTCATTGCACTAGAAAATTAAATTGATTGAAAGGGGGAAATAACACCAATGGCCTAATAAGTCAATGTAACAACCAATAGAGAATAAAAGCGTGCAGATTAAAGTATGATTCAAAGTCGCTATTGAGTCAGACAAATTGGAACTGGAAAGACTGTGGATAATTGAACTGAAACCAGTTTGTGACTGTTTGTTTGGGGGGGGGGGGGGAATTATGGGGACATCAGGGATCAACAGTGACAGTGCTCACCTGACTGTACGGGCTTCCACTCCGCACTCACTCACACTTGGTACGTAAGCTCTTCAGCAAAGAAACACCTCCTCCCAGGCCATCAAAACAGGTTAAAGGAACTCAGTTGGTCTCGCAGCGTCCGTAGGAGGTAAAGATATATTACCAACATTTTGGGCCAGAGCCCTTCTTCAAGGTACAAGTGATAAAATTCTGAATTCAAGGCCATCAGCTGCTCTACTAATATTTTGAGGACCGAGCTATAAAAATTGAGTGCCTAAAAAATTAGATTAAATAACTGCTACAGCAAGCATTAATAGAACTTTAACGAGGACACTGTCCACCAACAGAAATCTAATTACTCTTTGGTGCTGAGGTATAAATTATACTGATATTAAAAAGATATTGTCAGCTCAGGGAGAAATTCATGAGCAAGCTAACAGCCATGCTGGTTTCTGTGGTAAAATCTTGTTTCCTGCAGCATTCACTTTTTTTTAGGAGGAGAGATTTTGGATAAACTTAAATTGAAGGCATCAATGGACACAGTCAACCTTGTAATGGCATGGTTTGATAATAGAAAAGTCTTGCAAGACATATTGATACCACAGTCAAGGCCATTTTTGACAGAATCTTGTGTTTGTAAAAGTACTGTATATACTCATGTAATTGTCAAATTGTTTGGACCACTTTTTTGAGCCAAAAAAAAGGGGCGGGGGTTCAACTTTTACGTGGGTCAAACTTTTGACCGCAGTAAGTCCATGTGTTGTTCAAGGTGTCAGCAGCTCGGATAGCGGGACCAGGCGGTAAGTCCGCTGTCAGGGAATCAGGAGCTCTGCTGGGCGGACAGTCAGGGCGACGGGTGGGCGGCTGGGGTGGGGGTGTCAGGAGCTTGGATGGGCAGGCAGTAGTCAATATTTCAGGCTGAAACTTTTCACTAGGAATCCACTTTACAAGCAGCTCTTTACAGTCCACGATAAAGTGAGATTTTAATTTCTGCAGGAAAACAGTGCTCTTATGCCAATTGTAGAGACTTGATCCAATCGGCACGTCTCTATCCGTACACATTAAACTGAGGTGTGTCAGGCCCTGAGCAGCTATGCCAGCACATTTTAAATAGATCACTGCTGATCGCTTCAAAAACAACTTTAAACATTTCTAATGTAACTTCTGTTGGACTTAGAGGAACAGAAATAATTCTGCATGGCATTGGTGAAAAAGTTCAATATCTCCCACATTATTCAATGCACCATCTAAAAACAGAAATAAATATAGTGTGAAAAGTCCTGTAATAATAAAGTAGTTTTACATAAGTGTTGTTATGCGACTTTCTAGCAGTAGCTCATTTATTTTAGCACTTTACAGTTAGTATATGGTCAGTTTTATGGAATAAGCTGCATCAATAAGGCACTAGTCCCCTGTCCTACAGGTCCCATGAATGCCACATTCCACATATGGGGTTATTGCATTTTAAACACTATAAATACCATTCAAGGCATACACATAACTGTTCTGTGGTCTGTCAGATTCTTGAGCACATACAACTAAGTTATCTGCCCCTGCCATGGATTTCATAATCTTCTTGACATTAGCAAGTCTTGCTTACTTTTCTTGTGCCAAGAACATATGCAATCTTTCACCAGACGTTGACATTCCACAGTGAACCTGGTTATGTTGGGATGTCATTAGGGTACGCAAAGCTGGACAGCCTTAACAAAGAGGGAGAGACACAACGTGCACGACATCCCTGGAGGAGTGGTGAGAGAGGCCATCGGATCCACATTAATCTGGGCGCAGCTCTGAGCTGCACATCTCACCCCTGCCCACTCAACATCCTCACATGCTGCGGGCAATTCCTTGCTGGATTCACACCAAGATCCTGGCACAGCAGTGCTGTCAGTGACGCAGCTCTGCTTATATAATGCTACAATGACCCTTTTAACATGGACTCCATTAACACTCTCATCATGGGAACATATCCCGAGACGAGGCAAGGCACCAATATAGTATGATGACTTTTTTTCTACTTCTCTTAAGGATTGAGGACAAGTCTATGTGGTAATGCCATGATGAACTGGCATTAATCTTGATGATTTTTCAGGTGAGTGCCAGTCACCTTTTGAAAAAGAGTAGATGACGCAGCATTTTCAAGGACCCTTGCAATATTCCTGAGTAAAAAAAATGAATGTCTGAAAGCTTGAGAGAAAGAAAATAATTTTTTTTGTCGCGGTTTGAGAAAATGATGATGCATCATCTCAGCCTCCAAAATGAAAAAAAAATCTTTTAGGCTGCCTACTGTACATTTTGTTACTTCATCGAGTTCTTATTTTTTATGTGATAATGAGAAAGCAGCAAACAGGACCAGGAACCGGCCTTTCAGTCCCTTAAGCTCCTCCCATTGTTGAAGGCAAACAGGATAATGATGAATGAGCATGAGGAATACAAATTGTTGCAAACCACCCCTTCCTTCAAGAAGTAATGATGTACGACTCCAAAAATGTGGAAAAATACTTTACATTTAATAATAAGATAAGTAAATATTGAAGATAAGTGATAAATGATCTCATCTAGCTGTTGTATTCGATAGTTTTGTAACAGTGTGGTTGAGTAATATATTGCACAATCAATTCTGCTCTTAGTTTAGGAAACCTTTTTACTAAATGTTTTTCATTTTCTTGAGCAAGAAGTGTCTAGAATTGCCTGCTCAGCTTACCACAGGATGTGTGTTGGCAATTTTGGACATACACTGCAGAATACGTACAAGAGTCAATGCCAAGCTCTCTGTGGAAAAGGGTGGGGAATTATGAATTTAGGATGAGTCGCTATTTTTGAACCCAATAAATAGGGTTCTCCAGTGGCAGTTGATGTGTTGTCAGACAAACGTGACCTGATGTATTTACAAATGTCAAAAAATTGATTTCAAGTTGCTTTCAATTTCATAACACCCTCATTCCTGAAAAAGGAAAGCAACATGTAGAAAATCAACGTCAAATAAAATGTATGCATAGCTCCTGTTGATGGTCATTTGCTAACATTAACAAGGGTTTATTTCAGTCTTACCAGCCCAATTGATGAGGAGAGTCCATGAATTGCTCTATACATACACACTCATATAAACCTATCATGCGAACATTGGTTCTAAATAGTAGTTTTACATACATGAAAATAGTTACATTCTCAACCAAAATAGATTGCTGAACCATTATTATTGTGTATTCATCTGTAAACGATACTGCTTTTTACTAATTAGTAGCAGGTAAGGAAGCCAAATGACACAAGAACATCCCAAATAATACAGCTTTGAGTTTAATCTTAAAATCTTTCGCAGATCAAGTTCATCTGAAACCAATGGAACATCCCCTCTGCAGTGTTTCAAACAATGGTTCAATACAAATTGTCAAGGAGCTAAGACTGCGAAGGGACATTTCTTCACTAAGCAGGTTCTGAATCGTTGGGATTCCCTATTTTTGACAGAGTGGTATATTCAAACTGCAATTTTTTTGGATTATTGTGAGTCCAGGTTTTAAGAAGTAGGCAGGAAAATAGATCTGAAGCAAAAGCAATGACCTTTCTGAATGGTGAAGCAGCCTCAGTGAGATTAGCTGCACAATCTTAGCGAAACACAAAAGTCAGCAGGTGCTGTGATTGTAGTAAACGCAGGGCTGAAATGCTGGAGGAGCTCGGCCGGGCTTTTCAGTGTCTACAGGAGGCCAAGATATATCGCCAATGTTTCAAACCTCAGCCCTTCTAAGGAATAAGCAGAATAAGCCACAAGCAGGAAACCTCAGAAACTCTTCAAATTCAAACAATAGGAGAAGAATAGACCGACAAAAGGCTGTCTCTCCATTCCATCTCCTTTCGCACAAACATAATAAGTTCTTCTGCTGAATGACCAAAGGAACTGCGCAAACAGAACATTCAAAATTCTCACTGTACAAAACGATGTTTATTTATTTATTTTTATAGATATACTTGTCCTGCATATGTATTGTTTGTCAATATGAGTGTTATACCTGGTTGTGTGTCTACATGTTTTTCCACCAAGGACTAGAGAACTCTGTTTTGTCTGGTTGTACTTGTGCAATCAGACGACAATAAATTTGACTTATTTCTTAAAAGGGCTCAGGCCCGGAACATCAGCAATATATCTTTGTCTCCTATAGACAATGAAAAGACCTACTGAATTCCTCCAGGATTTCAATGTTTTTGCACAATCTTAATTCCTGCTTTTTTTTTCCAGGATATGTAAAAACTGGGGAAACAAAATTCAGTGAGAGATTCAAATTCACAGTTGGACTTTTACATTTGGTCTAAATAAAATTATTAATACAATGAGAAATGAGTAGGGATTTGAGCACTTTAAACAATATATCATAATTGCACTTTCATATGTGGCAGTTTTCTTGTGATGACTGCATGAATTTAACATGAAAAATTGATTTAGCTGTAATAAAAATTAAGTGGGAGGATTCCTGGGGGTAGAACATATTCACTGGCCTGTGTTTTCAACCTGAATATTTTGACTGCCAGGCAGTGGACATCCTTTTATTTCTCTGCAGCCCAGCTGTTGATTAAGTAGAAAAGCCATGGCAACATTTCTGCTCTGAACTCAGTTAAAATTACACTGGAATCTCATGGATGTAAGGGCATCCTGATCCACATAAATTCACAAGATTCCCTGCCTTCACAAACCTACAGGCTCATATCCAAAATGTTGCTAAATGGTTGAGTTGCAAGACAGCAAATAACTGAATATGTAGACAAAAATCAACTCTGAGTAGAACCACAGAAAACTACAGGATTAAAAAAAACTGGCCCTTTGGCCCATCTAGTCTATGCCAAACCTCCACTGGCAGCTTGTCCACACTCTCACTGATGAAGTGTCCCGTCCCCCCCAAAAGGTTCCCCTTAAACATTTCACCTTTCACTCTTAGCCCATGACCTCTAGTTCTTGTCTCACCTACATCAGTGGAAAATGCCTATTTGAATGCACCCAAATCTATATCCCTCCTACTTTTGAATAACTGGATCAAATCTCCCCTCACTCTCTGATACTCAAATGGAATATGTTTGCTGCAATTTATTACCTTCTAAAACATGAGCATTATAAAATGTATCAAAAAATGTGAAAGCAAAGATTCAATTAAAATTATACACTTCCACACAATCTGTCTTATGTGCACTGATCAAAATGAATTTGGTAAAGTATTTGCTGCCCACCTATGGACTGAGATGCATAGAAGATGACAATATATCAGCATCTTATACCCCATCATTATGAATGCCAACAGAGATTCCTTTGGAGAAAACATTGTGCTGTTAACATGCATCTGGAATATTGGCAAGAGAATATTACAATTTCAAGAGAGATTAGAGATGAGAAAACTGCCTTTCCTTCTGTGGGTCTTCAACTTCGGCCATTCACAGAAATATTGAACAGTCTAGTTCTGCTGAATGCTGAATAGGCACATCTCAAGGAAAGGCAGTACTAAATAGGGTGAAGGAATATTAACAATGGCTTCACAGGCTAAAAGGCAAGTAGAATTGGAAATAATAGCATGGCAACCTGACTGAATGGAAGGGCATGTGTTGTTTTGACCACTGAGCTTTGCTCTTTCCACACACTGATGGTGGTGGGAGAGGGGACACGGAAAGATCTCAAGAACCATCCTTCACAACTAGACATGGATTTGCATTTGCCCCGGGTGTCTGTGGAACAGAAATGAATTGTAGAACTTCCATTGTGATAATAAGAACCTTCCAAATTAATGCACAGTAACACATTAAAGAGAGAACTGGTTTCAGTAGATATTGTCTGCCCCTTTGTTCTTCAAAGAATAGAGGAAAAATGCCCACTGCTTTTCCTAAAGAGGCTGCAATACATTTTTAAGTCTTTGTGAAGTCATAATTCAAGTACAAACCTGGACACAACATTAGCTGCACAGTGCAGTTGGAAGACTGCACCAGATGAATTCAATTTAATGCTCAGCACAGCAGCAGATGAGCAGTACAGATTTCTCCTCCCCAATCCAAGGGCACTGGGGTCAATACAAACACCCAGCTGCTAATATGGACAAGATGAGTAAAAGGAAGTATTGCATTTGCATCACTCCTGGAAGTCAAAAACTCTTTTGTAGCCATTCAATTTCTTATGAATTACAATCACCTTTATAATGTACAAAATGCAACAGCCATTTTGTGCACAGCTAAAAATGGTGTCATGACATGCAGGTAATCATCTTTTGCATTAAGAGATGAATGTCGGCCAGGACAAAGGAAATAGTTCTTCATTTGTCTGAAATATTCCATCAGACATTTGATATAGACTTGAGAATTCAGCGGGGACCTTGGTTCATATAGTTTGTGAACAAAAGTGCATGAACAGGGGCATTGACTGTTCAGTACTGCCCTGAGCATGTAGCTTCTATTATGCTCCACAGAGTAGGATCTAATCCAGACTTTTCTGGTTCACAGATAGCAGCACAACAAGAAATGTTGTACCACGCAGAAATAGAATATTTGCTGTTGATTGCATTTACATTCAATTTCATTTCATTTGTAACCCTCCATGCATCAGGTCCTGGACAACATTCAGGCATAGGCTGATAAGTGCCAGGTAACATTCAGTTGTCAGCCAACGCCAAAGAGATCCTGACTAGAAACTTAACTGGGCCATCCATATCAATATCCTGGCTACAAGAGCAGATCAGAGACATAGTTTCTAGGAGTGTGTGATTCACCACCTAAACAGGCCAAAGCCCTTTCATGAACCACAAAGGAACGTCAAGAGGTGATGGATGCACACAGCCCAACAACATTATTCCACTATCCAAAACATATCATTATCGCATCATGTACTCGCCTCGGGTACATTGAAAGCAGCTTCAAAACCTACAGCCTCTGCTGACCTATTGAAAATAAACACTGGATTTGGTGTACCAAACAGCCTGTTTCCATACTGCAAACCTCTTTGTCCATGTATTGATGACAAGGACAGCAGGAGCAAAGGAACATCGCTGACCACAAATTACCCTGGAAGTCCTATGCCTCCCTGACTTTGAAATATTACATTGGTCCTTTATTGCCCTTGGCTTTAAATTCTAACCAGTAATATTGTGGGAGTGACAAAAGCAGCACAAAGTGGTTTACCGCCAGCTTCTCAAGAACATTAAAGATAGGCCAAAAATACTGGCTTCTTCAGAGAGAAAAGCATCCAAAATATGATGATCATAGAAATAATCTCACTGACATGGCAAAAAACACGCAACGTGGATGTATTAATCTAATCTGATCGCTTCTTGACTACATTTAGCAAAGTATTAACTTTTTCTTTCTTTTGCTCGTTCATAAAATCATGAGGTAAGGGTACAGACATTCTCAATTAAAAGGATAAATAAAGACAAGGAAAGAAAACAGTGCATAAATGGAAACCTTTCATTATCTAACATTGTTCTTTCAAGTGAATTAATGCATTTCTGTCAAAGTTATCAATGCAACAGCAAAATACACAGACAGCAATGAGACAGGGCCAGTTCATCTGCAAAGGTAGAACAATTATTGCTTTCACATCTGATTGGTTTACAAGTCACTTCAAGTAATTTGGCACCAGTGTTAAATGAAACTTAACCTTGTGGCTTGGTACCAGTTCAGCAGAATAGGGCTTATCTCACACATTTTTTGCTGATATACTTGACTCCTGCCAAATACAGGAATCACTCTACAGTTAAAAAAACATGGGAAGCACAGCTTTGTTCTCGGCCATCTGCTTTCTTAGAAGGCCAACTCACAGCTCCAGCCTGCAATCTACCCATGCTCCCAACTGGCAAAGTGTAAATATTGGGCTCTTTGGTGCTTGCACTTCTACTCCAGCTCAGAACAGCTTGGCCTAAAAGACCTCAACTCATACGCAAATTATAACAAATTGTCAAACTTATTACAACCTATATGCATGTGATGGCTAGAACAATTATGGTTAAATTATGAGAGTAAAACACAATGAGTTTACATCCTAAAATAGAAGAGGGGGAATCTTACATTAAATAAATCTCAAATGGAGATTTAATGTCCTTAATGATGATCAAAAAAATTGGATTGTCATGAAGACCCATCTGTTTCACAAGTGGACTTCACATCAAGAAGTCTCTATCTGACTCCAGACACAGTCATTTGATTGTATCTCAATCGTCTCCTCAGGTCAAGGGCATTTAAGACAATATATTCACATTCTTTAAATAAACTTAATTAAAATATTACAGCAAACATATTAATCTTGTTTGTGATGTGACAGGTAGCATGGGAGTGGCAAATGACACAGGACCCAGAAAATTGGATCTCAAATTTGAACACCCTCAAATTGAAATTTGATTCATTTTTAGTCCAATTTTCTCTGCACTAAATTAGAACAAGCCTCCCCAAAAATTAACCAAGTTGTATCCACAATCTCATCATTTTCACTAGATATACAATAGATTCTCTCCTCCTGTCAGTTACAGATGATAATGTAATGTGCCAGATTATGTTTTCTTTCATTATCTTCCCAGTTCAAAAAAAATGCAAATATTATCAAAATCTATTTTTCCTCAAATATAAATGCAAATTTTGGAATATTGAATGCTGGATCAGCTTTTCATATTGATTATTTTTTTAAATAACAATGTATTCTTCGTGGTGTTGAATAAAACAGGCTTATGTATGGTAACACTGCAGTTATTTTCCTTATAAAAAATTTCTTAAATAAGCAATGAAAAACATAATAAATATCAAATAAGTCAATGATAAACTTGAGATGCTAGACCATGCTTGATGCCAGCACAAAATGACAGTCCAGAACATTTTTTTTGTGATTAATTAATTCTGCTTCAAAACAAAATATGAAACAAAAGTTTTTTTTATAGAACAGGACTGTTGGTCTCTTGAGTGTCATAACAACTTTGGAGGGTGGTGGAAAATACAGTTTCCACCATTTGGTTGTGATATCACAAGTGTGTGAATGAGCATTTTCTTTAAACATTAGCAAAATCAAATAAAAACCTAGTTTTTTGAACAATAAATTATTTCACAACCTATGAAAAGCAGTGCCATGTTTGGCATAGCGATTAGCACAATACCTTGACAAGCCAGTGATCAGGAATTGGGTTCGAATCCTGCACTGTCTGTAAGGAGTTTGTATATTCTCCCCGTGTCTGCATGTGTTTTCCCCGGGGGCTCCGATTTCCTCCCAACATTTGAAACATACCGTGGGTATGGGTTAATTGAGTGTAAATTGGGCAGCACAGAATCATGAGCCAAAATGGCCTGTTACGATGCTGTATGTGTAAATTTAATGAGCAGAAAACTGCTTCAAACTAAATCTGATTAAATGGCTTTCTTTAGCATAGTTATTGGTTCAAGTTAGAGTCTACTATATGGAACAGGCCTTTCAGCCCAACTAGTCCATACCAACCAATATAGTATTCTAGGCTAATCCCGTTGGCCTGCATTTGGTTTATCTTCTTCCACGTCCCTCTCATCTCAGCATCTTTCAGCTGCTCCCATTGGGGAAGAAATACAGGAGTATCAGAGCCAGTGCCACCAGACTGAGGAACAGCTTCTTCCCACAGGCAGTGAGAATGCTGAACGACCAAAGGAACTGCTCAAATTAACCATCCAAGACTCACATATGTACAAAACAATATTTATTTATTTTTATATAGATAAAATACATCCTGCATAGGTATTACTTGCCTGTATGTGTGTTGTCTGGTCATGTCTCTTCATGCTTTACACTTGACTTCTCAAGCAATCTGCCCAAATGCCTCTTGAATGTTACAACTGCACTCCCTCTTACAGTTTCCCCTGGTAGCATATTCCAGATATGAACCACCCTGTGTGAAAAAAATTACCTCTCCGGTCCCTCCAAAATCTCTCCCCACTCACCTTGAACTGATTACTTCCAGTTCTAGAGTCATCTATGTTGAGAAAAAATTCATACCCCTCATAAACCTCTAGAAAAGAGCCCTTCAACCTTCTTCACTCTAGGGAATAAAGATCAAGTCTATCTAATCTCTCCTTACAACTCTTGCTAACTCACCTTTAAAAAGATACCAATTTCTACCTGCCCCCTTATTTGTACACATCCTCTCCCAATAAACTTATGCAAGTTCCCATTTAATAGCTCTGAAAACTTTTCCAAAGTTAAAAAGTTTAACTTGTGAACCAGTTCCATCTTTCTCCATAATTATTTTAAAACTAATGGAGTTAGGGTCACTACTCTCAAAATGTTCCCTGTCATTTCAGTCACTTGCCCTATCTTGTCCCCAAAGAGGATATTCAGTTTTGAGCCCTCTCTGAAGGACGCTCAGTGTATTGAATAAGGAAGCTCCACTGGATGCGTTTAACAAGTTTCACCCCATCTAAGATGTTTGTAATATGGGTTGCCCAGTTAATGTCTGGGAAATTGAAGTTTCCCAGTAATACTACCCCATTATTCTTATAGCTTCACTTCCAATTTGCATTAACTATTTGGGGGCTTCGTAATTCAGTCCCATCAAAGTGATTGTTCACTTTGTAAAACTTTCTTTTGAGAAGATAAAAGGTAAGTATATTATATTTCACCATAAGTGCTTTGCGCAAGTGAAATAATGCATCCCAAAGTAAATCGTATCAAATAAAAAACAATTTTAGCAAATCTTTCCATCAATATTGAGCCATTCATCTGATTAGCAAAAGAAACAACAACTCAAAAGATAGCAAACTTCACCTTTAAATATAAAACTGATTAGCTTATTGATTTGTTTAACACAGTTCTTGGCCTCAGCTATGGAAACTAGAAACCAAAGATGCAGCTTTATGAGTGATGAGAATCTCATTCTTTCGAACAGTGGATATTTGTAATCAAGGAGGGAATTTCATGAAGCCTCCTTTCTATTTATTGTAATAAAAATAGCTTGGTCCTCAGGCTTGTAAGGTTAATTTACATTCTACTTTTACCAGGTGCAGCACTGATTATATCCTGCGCCAGCATAATTACAAACGTGGTGTGGCTTAAGAGGCAAAAATATGGGAGTACAGACATGTACCTAGAATTTTGTCAGTACCTGCAAAAGTTAAGTTGAACAGCAAATCTGCCATGAGAAAATTAAATAACACACAAGACTCAAGATCTTGCAGTTTAATGTTCCATATTGGAAATCGTAGAAATCCAGCACTGGAATCGAGGGGTGATGATGGGGGTGGGGGCAGCTACAGGAGACGATGGGAGGTGAGGGTCAAGGAGAGCTGACGGTCAGGTCTGTAAGGTTGAAGAGTGGGCTGGCTGCCAGGGATTGGTGGCCGAGTGGTCAGCTGTCTGACCCAATGAGATCTGTGTAAATAAACTAGTTAATAGTTGAACTATTCAATTCAGTGTCAGGCTGACGATCAGGCTGGAATACTCAGTAATCTCTATCCATTACCCCATTAAGCACAGAGGACCCTGTGAGAAAAATCTCAGACTTCATAAAACTCGGGTGAACTCCATCAACTTTTTAAAATTTTTACCGAGGTTTTACTTTTTGTAGAAATTGAATCAAATTGTACAAAAATAATGTGGCGATCGGCAATGATCCTCCCGTTCCTCAGTTAACTCCACTCATAACACTATCAAAGGTATGTTCAATGAGGAACTAATGCAGAATGAGATCAGAATATAATGAGCTGATCAATTTCCCATTAAGTTCATGCTTCTTTTACATGACAATAAACACGAAGATTTGGCCTATAATCTGGATGAATATATTACACCATGGAGAGTCCAACACTACTGTAGAGATGAAGTCAGTTCATGGAAGTCAACACACAAGACATCTTGTATGAAAGTTTGCTGTTGTAAGTGAAAACAGATAAAATATTCTACAACTCTCTCTGGAAAATCTGAATCCAACTAACGCGTCTGTTTAAACCTCAATTTAATCACTAATTTAAACATGATAAACCCTACTTAAATCCTCAATAAATTTTGAAGAAGCCTAAGTTTCCTTCTGGATTTTCAATTTAAGCTTCAAGGTACAAAATACTAAGTGTACAAATATAATTCACACTTTACACAATTGACGTGACTAATTATGACTGAGGGAGCAGATAATGGGGGAGAAAAAAAATCTTATCTGTACTGTTTCAATGGAAATTCAATAATCTTTCAAGTCCCCCAAGTAGCAATCTGCATTACTAAAGGAATGTTCCCTCTCTCACAAGATGATAAGATGATTATCTTTTCATTGTATCATTAGAAAAGCTAACACCACAACCTATGCTCACTGGAGAGATGTAAATTAATAAAGACAAGGGATGGGTGAATACACCAGTAGGCTGGCAAGAAGAGGAAATACTGTGGCTAGAATGGAGAAATAATGAGATAACAGTTGTGTTCTTCAGAAAGAGAAAATTAGAAAAAGTAAAAATAAATTACCTGTAAAAGTACAGCAGGAATGATGAAATTAAAAACAAATCAGTTAGTTCCCTGCAACAAGAAACATTTGAAGCAAAAGTTTGATATCTCAGAACACAAAAAAATGACCATGCACCAGGGCACATAAGCACATTGGACTCTCACATCAGTTACACAGCATCCACAGTTAAATCAGGGGTTCATGCTGGAATTCACATTTGACTGGATATTTGACAAAATGATATGGCTCAGAAACAGACCTTGTGATCCAGGTCCATGTTAACATTGATGTTCCATTCAAGTCCCCCTATTATCTTCTCTCTGCAAAATTTATCAGAGTGACCTTTATTCTTTTCTCTCCCTTATCCTGTCCAGCCTTTACTGAAACGCTTCCATAAAACTCCCACAGATACCTCAACTGCATCTCTTCCCACCCTGTACCTTTTAAGGATTCCATTCCATTCTATCAATTCCTCCATCTCTGTGGCATCTGCATCAGGAAGAGGACTTCCATGCCAAATCATCAGATGCCCTCCTTCTTCAAACCTCTTGTCCTCACCTACCACCCTCCACATCCAACACATCCTCCTCTGCCATTTCCACCACCTACTACGTGATCCCACCATATTCCCCTCTCCTCCCCCCGCAGGGACCTTTCCCTCTGAGACTCCCTTGTCTACTCCTCCCACCCCACCAAACATCCCCTTTGGACCTACCCTTATGACTGCAAGAGATGCTTCACTTTGCCCACACCTCCTCCCATACCATCATTCTGGGCCCCAAACATTCCTTCCAAGCAACATTTCACTTGCTAATTTGCAAGGGCATTTACTGCCTCTGGAGCTCATAGAAAATAGGTGTAGGAGTGGGCCATTTGGCCCTTCAAGCCTACAGCACCATTCATTATGATCATGGCTAATCAGTACCTGGTTCCTGCCTTCTCCCTATACCCCCAATCCCCTTGGTCACAAGGGCCA
The DNA here is from genome assembly GCF_036971445.1 of Narcine bancroftii. NCBI lineage: Eukaryota > Metazoa > Chordata > Chondrichthyes > Torpediniformes > Narcinidae > Narcine > Narcine bancroftii. The sequence goes on from NC_091470.1 coordinate 239,281,597, forward strand.
AATCTAACCTACACTTAAATACTGACAGGGAACCGGCCTCAACTACTTCCTGGGGCAAAGAATTCCCCACATTTACTACTCTCTAAGAGAAGACATTTTCATCATCTCAGTCCTAAAAAACTTCCCCCTTATCCTTAAACTATGGCCCATGGTTCTGGTTTTTCCCAGCATTGGAAACAACCTTCCTGCATCTAGTCTGTCTAAACCCTTAAGAATTTTTAAAGTTTCTATAAGATCCTCCCTCAATCTTCTAAATTCCAGAGAATACAAGCCTAGTCTATCCAACCTTTCTTCATATGTGAGCCCCTCCATCCCCGGTATCAGCTTAGTGAACCTTCTCTGCACCCCCTCCAAGGCAAGGATATCCTTCCTCAGATAAGGCGACCAAAACTCCACGCAGTACTCCAGATATGGTCTCACCAAGGCCCTGTACAGCTGCAGCAGGATCTCCCTACTCCTGGACTCAAATCCTCTTGCTATGAACGCCAACATACCACTCACCCTCCTCACTGCCTGCTGCACCTGTAGGCCCACTTTCAATGATTGATGCACAGCAACACCCAAGTCTCGCTGCATCTCCCCTTTTCCTAAACAGGTACCATTTAAATAATAATCCTCTTTACTGTTCTTACCTCCAAAGTGGATAACCACACATTTATCCACATTATACTGCATCTGCCACATCCTGGTCCACTCACCTAACTTGTCCAAATCACCCTGTACTCTCCTAGCGTCCTCCACACAGTTAATCCTGCCACCCAACTTCGTATCTTCTGCAAATTTCAAGATACTGCTATCTATTCCCACATCTAAGTCATTGATATATATCGTAAACAACTGCGGCCCCAGCACTGAGCACTGCGGTACCCCACTAGTCACTGGCTGCCATTCTGAAAAAAACACATTTATTCCTACTCTTTGCTTCCTGTCCCTCAACAAATTCTCTATCCATCTTAATTCCATACCTCCTATACCATGCTCTTTAAGTTTATACGCTAGTCTTCTGTGCAGAACCTTATCAAACGCCTTACTAAAGTCCAGATATACCACATCCACTGGTTCTCTCCTATCCATTCTACTGGTTACATCCTCAAAAAGCTGTATTAGTCAGACATGATTTCCCCTTCACAAAACCATGCTGACTCTGTGCGATGATACCACTACTTTCCAAATGTTCTGCAATTGCATCTTTAATAACCGATTCTAGCACCTTCCCTACTATGTCAGGCTAACTGGTCTGTAGTTTCCCAATTTCTCTCTCCCTCCATTCTTAAAGAGTGGGGTTACGTTGGCCACCCTCCAAATCCTCAGGAACTAATCCAGTATCCAAAGAGGTTTGAAACTTATCACCAACGCATCCCCTATTTCCTGGGCTACTTCCTTCAGCACTCCCGGATGCAGACTATCCAGCCCCGGGGATTTATCTGCCTTTAATCCCTGCAATTTAACTAATACAACTTCTCAACTTACAATTATTTCCTTTAGTCCCTCCGTCACAATAGATCCCCGATCCTCAATAATTTCCTGTAGATTAGTTATGTCTTACTTGGTGAAGACAGATCTAAAATAGTCATTCAAACAGTCTGCCATACCCTTGTTCCCCTGTTGTGATCTCCTCTACATCGGAGAGACTGGTCGCAGACTGGGAGATCGTTTTGTTGAGCACCTCAATTCTGTCCGCAGCAATTACATGGATCTCCCAATGGCCACCCATTTCAATTCCCCATCCCGTTCCCTTGCCGACATGTCCGTCCATAGTCTCATGTTCTGCCAGACCAAGACCACCTGTAAATTGGAGGAACAGCACCCAACCTTCTGACTGGGCACCCTCCAACTGGATGGTATTAATATAGACTTATCTGGCTTTCATTCAACCCCACCCCCACCTTCCCCCTTTGTCTCTCCATTCCCTGTCTCCTTTCGCACAGACATGATAAATTATTACCTCATCCCTTATCATATCCAATTAACACCTTTTGTGGGGTTGGATTCTTCCCATTGTTTGAATTCTGAGACTTCATCCTTTTAGCTCATTCTTCTTGTTCCTTGAAGAAAGGCTCAGGCAACATGGCAACAACATATCTTTGTCTCCCATAGATGCTGAAAAGACCGGCCGAGTTCCTCCAGCATTTCAGTGTGTTTTTAACTACACCTACAGTGTTTGCAGACTTTTATGACTCACTCATAAAAATCATTGCCACAGGACATTGTTGAGGATAGTTCCACATTCTCACTAGCTACTGGGTAAATAAGTATTTTTCTGCCAAATATCCTATTAACGTTCTTGGTTACCATCATTAATGACCACCTTTAATCATGTTCTCCCTTACAAATAGCAAATTTCGTTGATTCTATATTTTTCATGTTAATTTTAGATATGGAGATAAGGCACAGTGACAGGACTTTCAGGCCCACAAGCCAGTGCATCCCAAATGCACCCATGTGACCAATTAACCAACTAACCCTGTACATTTTTGGAATGTGGGAGTACCTGGAAGAAACCCATGCATACATGGAAGAATGTACAAACTCTTCACAGGGAGTGACGGATTCAAACCTGGGTGGCTAGCGCTGCAATGGCTAACTGCTACATGTCCATGTGGATTTCCTCCCACATTCCAAAGAGGTATGGGGTGGTGTGTTGTTTGGCAATGTGGGTGTATTTGGGTGGCACAGGCTTGTGGGCCAAAAGGACCTGTACCCTATCACACTGTATCTCTAAATTTTTTTTTAATTGCAAATGTCATCACGATTTAAGAAAAGGGAAGAAGAAACTGCACATTCTCAGACCTGCCATTTCACTTCCACTCTGCATGTGGCAAGGAATATAAAAATGCCCTGAATTGGAAGGTTTAAGAATGACAGAGAGAAAGTATCAGCTGCAGCAGTCTGTAGCAATTTAGATCTGGATTCTCTTTTCGAAAAAACAGGAATCTGTTCTCATTTCTGACATGACAGCAGTCTGCAGAGGGAAGACCAATGAAGTGCTGAATGGTACCAAACTAAAAGTCATTATCCATACAAGCTAAAGACAATGAAAATATTCAGAATAAAATACAGGTGCTTGTGGAAGCACACGCTTTGATTGAGATATTTTATCTCTCAACTCTACCTAATTTTTCGTGAACTCTTACGGGCCATAGACTCAGCTGAGTATTGAGTAAAACTGCTGGACAATTTTGTGGTGGGATTAAATATTCCATGTGGCATTTTTGAGGAAAGTTATACAAAGTCCAAATGTCCTGTGAAACAGTGTGAACTGTTGCAATACGTTTTCTGACCCAGAGGAAAAGCAACTATTCACACAGCTTACCGAGGGCCTCTAGTGGTATGAACCTACAAACACTGCAAAGGTAAGTGGGCACTGATACAATGCCCAAAGGCTCACATTTTGACACTGACAGATTTTCCCAAGTCGGACACTCTTCCACCTTATTAGATGCTATTTCTAGTTGAGAGGAGAATCAGAGTCCAATTAACTTTATCCAAGTCTTTCCCCAATTGATCTGCATTACAATTAGCCTGCCACGTATGCAAATAATTAAGTCAGGCTGGTTTTGAAAACTGAATGTCAGACCCTAATTTAATAAGGTAAAATAGAATTATGGCAGGTTCTTCATTAAATTCTTGTGTTTGGGACATCCAGAATCAAAGTCAACCACTTAATAAAACAGCACTCCTTCCCTTTTGACATTATCTGATTGTCTGCAAGGCATCCATTTCTGTACCACTGGCCTGGCCCAGAGAACAGCCTCAGGCCCCTAGCGAGCATTAGATCTTGGAGAAATGGAATGAATGAGCAAGTTCTGATTCCCCTTTTAGGGTCAACAAGTCCCGACGTTTGACCATTGTATCTGATACTCTGCCCAACTGGTGGAAAGAAAAGGACATTGGCGATTAGCAAGCTGCTTTTTCCAACAGCCCAGCTTATCTACTGAGGAACCTTGTTGTAGATGTAAAAACCAAGAATCATGGTTGAAATTGTATCAGTTGTAAACTACTCATGTGATCAAACCTAAACTAAGGACAAAAAGCTGAGAAGGCCTATGTAAAGGGCAAAGAAATTTTAATTACAAGAAATGGAATGGAATCACATATTACCAGATACGCTCTTAATATTCTTGAATTATAAAACTTGCATATACACACACACAAAATTTTCTTTGCCAAATTGAGATTATAGAGATAAATTATGTAGTAAACTTCTTAAAATGAATTGCATGTTCAACATTAGGCTGCCATGTACTTTATCTCCCAGATCAAGATATAATCTGTACCCAATGCATTTCACTCGAATAGACAAGGCTGCGTTTATATATTTTGCTGTCAATCTGTTTCACTTTCTTTTTTAAATACTTCTTATAGGTCCTAAATAAACCTATTAATATAATACAGTACATAGTATAGTATAGTCTTAGCTCTAGTTCTTTCCATTTTAAACCATAGTTTACACAAAGAAACCCATTCAGCAATTTTCAGCTTTCCAGTTTACACCACCACTCACTCTATTAACATCATGGCATTGCATCCTTTTGTAAATGGCTGCAACAAATTAATGGCAATACTCATAAGCTTGCATTACAAACCTCATTCCCGCCTACCCTTCTATCTTTAGTTCAAAGCCTATCCTTAAAGGGTCATTAAAGAATGTGAATTAGGAGGTTATGCAGTTGGAATTATCAGTTTTATGATAACAAATCTAGGAGACTTTAATCACATGACCTTCAAGCATCTCTCTTCTTTTCTCTTTGGCTTGGCTTCACGGACGAAGATTTATGGAGGGGTATGTCCACGTCTGCTGCAGGCTCGTTATTGACTGACAAGTCCAATGCGGGACAGGCAGGCACGGTTGAAGCGGTTGCAGGGGAAAATTGGTTGGTTGGGGTTGGGTGTTGGGGTTTTCCTCCTTTGTCTTTTGTCAGTGAGGTGGGCTCTGCGGTCTTCTTCAAAGGAGGTTGCTGCCCGCCGAACTGTGAGGCGCCAAGATGCACGGTTGGAGGCGATATCAGCCCACTGGCGGTGGTCAATGTGACAGGCACCAAGAGATTTCTTTAAGCAGTCCTTGTACCTCTTCTTTCGTGCACCTCTGTCTCGGTGGCCAGTGGAGAGCTTGCCATAGAACACGATCTTGGGAAGGCGATGGTCCTTCATTCTGGAGACGTGACCCACCCAGCGCAGTTGGGTCTTCAGCAGCGAGGATTCGATGCTTGCGGACTCTGCTAGTTTGAGTACTTCGATGTTGGTGATGAAGTTACTCCAATGAATGTTGAGGATGGAGCGGAGACAGCGCTGATGGAAGCGTTCTAGGAGCCGTAGGTGATGCCAGTAGAGGACCCATGATTCGGAGCCGAACAGGAGCGTGGGTATGACAACGGCTCTGTACACGCTGATCTTTGTGTGTTTCTTCAGGTGGTTGTTTTTCCAGACTCTTTTGTGTAGTCTTCCAAAGGCGCTATTTGCCTTGGCGAGTCTGTTGTCTATCTCGTTGTCGATCTTTGCATCAAATGAAATGGTGCAGCCGAGGTAGGTAAACTGGTTGACCGTTTTAAGTTCTGTGTGCCCGATGGAGATGTGGGGGGGTTGGTAGTCATGGTGGGGAGCTGGCTGATGGAGGACCTCAGTTTTCTTCAGGCTGACTTCCAGGCCAAACATTTTGGCAGTTTCCGCAAAGCAGGACGTCATGCGCTGGAGAGCTGGCTCTGAATGGGCAACTAAAGCGGCATCATCTGCAAAGAGTAGTTCACGGACAAGTTGCTCTTGTGTCTTGGTGTGAGCTTTCAGGCGCCTCAGATTGAAGAGACTGCCATCCGTGCGGTACCGGATGTAAACAGCGTCTTCATTGTTGAGGTCTTTCATGGCATACAGCCAAGTCAAATAATCTTTCACTTTACTCTTCTTCAGGGAGCACCTCAATGGGTGGCAGTTGGAAGGTGATGAGGTGATTAATGTTTAATTATTATGTACTCCCTGACCATCAGAGACAGCTGTCCTCCTGGTGATTGCTTTGGTTCTCACCTACTGCTGAGGATTTACACCTCCACCATGTCCTCAGATGGAAATCATTAAATTTCACTCCAGCAATGTACAAGTTTGCTTACTAGTACAAAAGAAATTTGAACTGTCGATCTGTCAAAGAAGGCTCGCCAGCGGCTATACTTACTGAGGTGTCTAAGGAAATTTGGTATGTCACAAAAGACTCTCAAACTTCTACTGGTGTAGCATGGAGAGCATTCTGGCTGGTTGTATCACTGCCTGGTATGGAGGCGCCAATTCTCACGTCAAGAATAAACTCCAGAGGGTTGTTAACTCAGCCTGCAAAATCACCGGCACCAGACTTCACTCCGTCAAGGACATCTACATGAGGGAGTGTCCTAAAAAAGCAGCCTCTATCCTCACAGACCCCCGCCACCCAGGCCATGCCCTCTTCACTCTGCTACATCGGGAAAAAGGTACAGGAGCCTAAAGACGAGCACTCAGCGGCACTAGGACAGCTTCTTCCCCGCTGCCATCGGATTCCTGAATAATCAATGAATGAAAGACACTGCCTTACTTTTTGTGCACTATTATTTTTTTTTTAATATAGTGATGTCGTGAGATGGTTATTATATTAATAGTCGCACTGTGATGCGGCTGTAAAACACTGAACTTCATGACTTGTTTGTGACAATAAATTCTGATTCTGATCTTTTCCTTTTCAATTACCCATGTCCTTGGTGTTTTGTGATTTCATTTTCTATTTGTTAGAAATAATATTCAACTTGAAATGTATTCAGAAGTGTCTTCCATTGAAATGTTTGTTTCAGTTCAAAACAAGCTGCAAAACTAATTTATATGCATTGCTTGGAAGAGAAAATGAAATTTTGCACCTACTGTTGCAACTGAGGGCATGTACGTTTAGAAATATAAATCATTAATAGCTGAATTCAAACTCTGAAAGGAGGAATGAACAGAAAAGTTTGTTTGCTAATTATATGAAATGAAATGGTATCTAGATAGCAGAGAACACCATTATATCAGTGCTCAAATAAAGTAACACAATGGGGCTATGGATGCATCATAATATTGGGCACTGCTGAGGCTGTAGATTTTTGGGGTAACCCAAAAAGCATTGCACATTTTCAGTGTTGAAAATGTCCCACTTAATGCAGCTGTGGAAAAAAAGTGATGTTCACCTGGTCCAAACTGCATTGGATTCAAGAGAAATAATTACACTGCTGACTAGGGATGATTGGGGAAGAGGGGAACTTGCAAACAACTGCTCAAAAGCTCAAAAGTAGCTAGGATGGGGGTTGTGAGCAAGGGTGGCAGGAGGCGTGACTGATTGGAGTGACAAAGGCCATGAATTAAAAAGCTGGTCAGAGGAAGAATAGGGGTATTAAGGGAGGAGGGGCCTGTAGATGTTCAAGGGTCAGGAGGAGAGGGAGGAGTCAGTACTTTGAGGGATAGAGTGCAATTGGAGTAGAGGTTGATTGGACTTCAGAATGGAGAGGGTCGTGCCAAGAGTCAGTGACAGGTGTCAGATCAAAGAGATGACTTTTGACTCTGGATGTAGGGCCTGATTACAAGGGTAATTAAAAGTTACCCAAGAATCTCTCCCAGCTAATTAAACATGGCTGTCTGGAAATGGCCATTTACCATCAATTAATAGTTGCTCAGAGAACAATGCAATTCTATTCTCATACAACATACAAAATGGATGAATGGGCAACCATCACCACAAGACTTGCTCTGAAAATAAAACTGCACAACCGAATTCAATTTATAAAAAAGACACAAAATGCTAGAAAAGCTCGGCAGGTCAAACAGAGTCCTTCATATAGCAAAGGAAAAGATACAGAACCAACGTTTCAGGTTTGAGCCCCTCATCAAAGTTGGGGAAAATGCCAGCAAGTGTCTGAACAAAAGGGTCGGTGAGGGCCTCAAGCCTGAAACATTGGTCCTGTATCTTTTCCTTTACTACATAAAGGACACTGTTTGACCTGCTGAGCTTCTCCGGCAATTTTTCTTTTAAAACTTCAACTACGGTATCTACAAAATTTTGTGATTTACTTTTGGATTCAATTAGTCAGCCATCGTGCATGCATTTATATCTTCACTGCAGAGAAGTCTCCACCCAAGAACACTCATGAAGTGCACAGTATTGCTCAGAAACAATGATAATTCCTTTCTAAATCAAAAGTGTGGCTATGTTGCATACATTGTTGCTTACAGAAGTTCAGAAGCTTATTTTTAAAAAACAAAAACAACTCTTTTATTCGAGCACTTTTGAAATATTAGTGAGTGCCTGTATTCCTTTTGAAATGATGAACCAAAATGCAGAAAAGGAAAAAAAAAGACTAAAATAACTATCAATTATGGCAGCGAGTCATTCTCCCCATAACTGCATGGGCTTCCTCCCACTTTCCAATGATGTACGGCTTAGTAGCTTTATTGATTACATGGATATATTAAGATGGCGCAGACTCATGAGCCGTAAAGACCTATTACTGTGCTTTATATCTGAACTTTTTTAAATTGAAAAAACATACATTCATTTCTCATCGTTACATGTGAAGCAACAAGTATGCTGCTCAAGGATGAACAGGATTTCAAAATTTAAGCAGGAAAATTAATATTTCAAAGTCAAAATATTTCAAACCAATTCGATGCAAGCAGCCATTACATATCTGGAGGATCAGCTTATCCTTTCCATTTAATACAGAGTCCAATTCATGAGCAAACTAGAATTCTATCTCACACAGCCACAACTTGTTCTTACCCTGAACATCTTTTGACTCTTTTCCACACAAAAAAGCTGCTGCCATGGGTGCGCACATGGATCAACACCACGACGGTCCTTGCATTGGCTGTGTAACGTGGATGGACACCACGACTGTCCTTGCATTGGCTGAGTAAAACAGTCCTTGTTCTAAACCAGGGGTGGGCAACATTTTTTTTTAACTCACATTCCACCTTAAGTATTCCCTATGCCATAAGTGCTCTGTGATTAGTAAGGATTGCTTATGGTGATATGTGCGTGGGAAGGGAAGGTTAAGAAGCACTGCTCTAGAACCAATTGTTACTGAAATATTTTGCCATTTCCTTCGGCGTTATGAAACAGTGCACATAATGAGGTAATCAGGTATGATTAAAACAGTGGTTTTCAAACTTTTTCTTTCAACTCGCATAACACCGTAAGCAATCCCTTACTATCACAGAGCACTTATGTTTTAAAAATAGATTGCCCACCCCTGTCGAAAACCTTCTTGAGCACCATTCCCCAACTTTCCTCTGTTACATCAACTGCTACTGCTTTCTGCACCTTGAGGGAACACTTCTGTTTTAATGCCCAATTCTACCAGGCTCTCAAATTCACAAACCATTTCCAAAATTTCTCTCCATTTTCTGTATTTTCTGAACTATTTATTGGCATTTACTATAAACCCATCAACTCCTTCAGCCACCTACTTTACATTACTTCCCACCCTGTCCCTCATAAGGACAATTTTCCTTCACTTTCTCCATTTCTGCTGCATCTCAAGGTAAGGACCTGTTCCAGAACACCAAAATATCCTCCGTTTTCCAGAAGCATGGATTCCCCTCTTCTAGGATTGATGAGGTTTCTCTTGCATTTCTTCTGATTTCTGCAGTCACCTTCTCTCCCAACAGATCAGAGATATTATTTCCCTGGCCCTAGGCTTTCACATCACTGGTTTCTGCATCCATTTCAACACTTTCTCCAACTGCAATGGGATCCCACCACTTGTCATGTTATCCCATGTCACCATTCTCCCCCTGCCACCAGGACCACTTCATCCATAAATCCTTGGCCTGCTTATCCCTCTCCACTAAGCCAAGAGGTACAACAGATTTTTTTTAAAACACCTCCTCCCTCACCATTCATTACACAGGGACTTGAACAGCCCTTTTAGATGAGGTAGCATTCACTTGGACCCACTCTTTGTCCACAACAGTGATGCTGAGCTTCTGATTCCCATCCCCACACTGATTCACCCATCCTTGACCATTCATACTAATAAATGAGAGGAACTACACCTTATATTCTACCATGGTAGTCTACAACACAACAGTATGAACTCTGAATTTTCCCATTTCAGGTAGCCCTTGCCTCCATGGTTCCTTCCCTCTCACTCTCCTTTCAATCCACAACTTGTCCTAATATTTTTGTCTTCCTTCCCATATCCTCCCTCCTTCAGCACTGTGAAAATCCATTTTCATTCCTCTCCTGTTTCCACCTATTATCCACATATGTCACCCACTGGAGACTGCCCCCCCCCCCCCCCCACAATTGGTTCCAATTACAAGCATTACTTGTCAGATTCCAGTGCTGGTGTTCTTCTTGTTCTCACTTATCTATCTTCACCTTCATCCTCCACCTACCTGGTTCCATCTGCCCATCATCCGCCCCTCCACGGTCCACTAATCATCTACTCGCCCTTTTCTCTTCTTTATACCGGCCATTGTCCCTCTCCACCTTCTGTCCTGCTGCAGGGCCTGGACATGAAACGTCGACAAATCCTTCCCTCTACCATCAGAGACACTACTCGACCTGCTAAGTCACACCAACTGTTTGTTCATTGTTCCAGTTCACCCTTAAAGCAAACAGGAAGTTTAAACCAGTCACTTGATTTGGACGTGAAAGGGAGATTCAAATATAATGGTGCTGATGACAGTTAAATTACTGCTGAATAGCAGGTCATTTGAAAATCTTATGAAATTTATATCAGCCATTCATGATTTAAAATGAAAATGACTTCATGGAGTCAACCATTTCTTCCTTCATCAAACCATTATCTATGTGATAAGTGGGCTTGTTTCAAGCTTTAGAGACAAGAAGACACACAGAAGACTCATCTGATCTAACACTTAATTGAGAATTACAAGTAATGTTCGAATTATAAAGAATAATGACGAAAAAGAGCATTAATAAGGTCAAATGCCTCTCTTGCTCGAACTTCGGGTGTCACAAAGCTTATCTGTGTGCTAAGAAGGTAGTTATACAGTTAGAGAAAGCCAAGAGGAAAAGGCTGACTGTAAAACCCTCGAAGTAAATGTCTTAGGAAAAAAGAAGTTAACTATTCATTTCCAAGCATTTCCATGTATCAATTTTAGTTTCTTCATTTTCATATTTTTATATCAGTTGTACTCATCTCTCACAGTAGGGTGGCCATTTCCAAAAAAGAGAACATGCAGGGTCAGCTTCAGAATCTCTAAAAGGTGGGGGTTGGGGTGGGGGGGATTTCCAAGCATAAAAAAACAACAGAATGGTCTTTGATCATTTTCATCTTTGGACCTATTTTCTGTTGTTCATTAAGGGTTCTTTCTCATTCCCACACCGCATTCAACACTGTGTTCCGACATCAACGGTCAGTCAACATCCGGCTCTCCTCTTTACACACTGGGATCAAAAGGGCAGATTCTTCAGATGACAATGGAAATACTTCAGCTTGCCCTGCCTACCAATCATCAAAAGTGATTGACAACACATTGACTGGTAAAGAGCTTCTTGTTAAAACCTTGGCAATGCACAGATGGCATTTTCTTTTTATTCATTGAAGCAATATGCAAATCGTTTCCACACATCATATCTCTGTGAGCAGATTCAAAGGTCAAATGATGCTCTGTGATATCAATAGAGGCAGATTCTATCATAGATGCTCACAGTAACGTCAATGCAACTATTTGTATTGTGGCATTCGACTTCTCAAATTGTTCAGTAGTACAGTTTGTGTGTCATCAAGTCTTCGTTAACATCTTACATGCCTCGCAATATCAACCATCAGCAGGATTGCTCCACAAATTATCTATTTGTTGTTCCCTATAAATATTCAAATGGTTCCACTTCAGCAATTCTAGTCGGTTTACATTAGAAGTGAAAGCATGCAAAAGGCAAGTCGCGTGCTGAAAAAAAAAACTGTCCTTTCTTTCTTTACTGGTCCTACGACACTCAGGCATAAGGGTCATTGAGAAGCTGCTATTATTTTCCTTAGAGTGGAGATAAGTGCACAAGATCATACGTGGTTCAGATAGAAAAAATGGAGGAAAGCTCCATTGGGGGAGAGTTGAGGGCCAAGAGGTACAAATTCAAAGCAGTGGCTAAATAAATAAATTGAGGGAACCTATGAGTAACATTTTTATTCAGAAGGTGACTGAGATGCACCTCATTGTAAAAGTGATCAAACCAATCAAATAGGGGATGGAATAGAAGAAACAAAGTTTTGTAAGGCTATAGGGAAAGATCAGGAGAATAGAACTGAATGGACTACAAGATTTTGGCCTGGTCAGGAGAGGCTAAATGGGATACACTGCAATAATTCTGTGATTCAGAACCATACTTACTCCGTGTGCCTGGGCAACGAACCAACTGCACTTGGAGCATAGTCCAAGGTAAGGACATTTACAGATATGAAGGAAGCACTGGTTAAAATGGGGCTTCTGATCTCAAGATTACATGTACAGCATTAACTTATCATGCTCACATCATTAACTCCTGGACTTTTGACCACATTCACACACTGCAGTGAGACAAGAGCCATAAGACTTTGTGCAGATTCTCCCAGAAAAACCCAAATGAAGAATTGTAAATAGCAGGAGGCAAAACTGCATTTAAAGTATTTATTGAAAAAAAAGCTGCGGAATTGCTGAAGGAAGTAACACTACTATTAAAACCACCCTCTGTGCACCATAAAATAGTTAACAAGAGCCAGAGTGTAGAAATGATGGAAACAGGCCAAGAAGACACTGCGGTGAAGGGAGACGAAAGATCAGAAAGCACACTTTGGTCAACACATCAGGTGATGTCTTGTGTGCTACGTCAACCTGAGCAGTATAAACCCTGGTGTTCTGTAGTTGCCATCTGCTTCTTTACGCTATTTTTTTTTAACTATTCCAAATTTTAATGTCACATGTGGCTTCACTTTTTTTTAAAAAAGTGTATAAACTTGGAATTGGGGGTAACTCGTCACTAATGCACAGGCATTAAAATATCCAGTGGCTGAGTCAAGTAAAAGTTGACCATAGCTGAAAATAGTATCTGCAATCATTAACAGAATTAAGTTTTTTTTAGTTCTTTCTGTCAGCCAGAGCAGGAATAGTTCTTCAGAATCAATAAGATGATTTGTCACTTATAATCAGTCATACCAATCGCCAACCACGATCACTTCGATAGTTCCACCCTCCTTGCACACTCCCCATCTATCATTCCAGCCATTGAACCACTCCTTTGGATACCTTGGCACATGTACATAAGCACGCACATGCAAGCCCAAGACACACACACATGAATGCGCACACATGCAAAAACATACACACAAACCTCCACCAAATTAGAGTTGTGCCTAAAGATGGAGAGGGATGATAAAAGACAGAATAGATTCATGAATAAAGGCATTACCAATGCATAGGGTGGCCAGACGTTCTGTTTTAGGCTGGACAGTCTAGCTTTTGAGGAATCTGTCTTCCATCCGGTGTCACCTCAAGCCTGACATTAATTTGTCCTCCATTTGGGGGTGTAGGCCTTACAAATTAAGAGACAGAAACAGCAAGAGCCTGTCAAATGCAGTGACAGCGGCGTCGCAGGATCCATAGACTGTGCGTGGCCATGTTTCTTCTTCTTGCACGTGTGCAAAGGATTTGAGTACTGGGACCAGCCGCTGCATGCACAGTGGGTTATTTTATTGGGCTTGGTTGGCACATGCAGGGTGGGACCGCAGACGGAGGATTCAAGAAGGTTTAGCGTAGGGTGCAGGTGCATAGTTCTTGCGCGATCTTCGGCAGCACTGCTTCAGTCGATGTCAAGTGGAATGTGGAGTAGTGGCATGTAGGAAACTTAGATCTTTGAAGGAGGGTGAGCGAGGCTCCATATATTTTGTCGACCATTACATAAACTTACAATATGTTGATGCAGTGTAAGTGTGGAGAATTGGAGACAGAGTGGTTGACTTTTTTGTTCTTTATCTATACGGTATGAATGCATGTGTTCTATGCAATATGCAAAATAATAAATCATTGAATAGGAAAAAGGGCTCTGGCAGATAATTGCTGATTTATGAAATTGCTGGGTTTTCGCTGGATTTATTGCAGGCAAAAAAAGTTTCATGTTAGAATTTTTATTGAATAAAATAACTAATGTGATCATCTATTTGCATTTGGTGTTTTTGCAATTCGATTTAAAGTTTATTTAAAAAAAAATGTTAAACACATATATATTGTAACTTATAACCATGTTCTCAGGACTGGCACCAAGGGGGGCATCCTCAGGACTGGCACCAAGAGGGGCATCCTCAGGAATTTCCCCCCCCCAATGAGTTAGTGCCTCCCCCCACCCATCTCACTATCGTCAACAAGCAATGTCCCACCCTTTCTAAGAGAGTTTTCAAATGTCAGTTTGTTTCTCCCCCCCTCCAACCCACACAGTTACCCTAATGCCCCCCCCCCACCTTTTAGAGATTCTGAAGCTGACCCTGCATGTTCTCTTTTTTTGGAAATGGCCACCCTACTGTGAGAGATGAGTACAACTGATATAAAAATATGAAAATGAAGAAACTAAAATTAATACATGGGTAGATGAATAAAGCCAGTATGAGGATATTAGAATGCAGGAAGCAGAATCAGTCTGAGTAAGATAAGAATCTCCTAGCCTTTAGACAGAATCAGCAAGTTCACTGTATGAACGAGATAAGGATAGACAATAGATAGGAAGTAGAGTTAGTCTGAATAAGATAAGGGTCTTCTAGCCCCAGATAGAATTAGCAGGTTTGCATATGTAATTAGTAAGCCTTAGACAGTAATAGCCAGTTCTACATAAGAAGGGGCCACAGCCCTGAGGGTCGGGAAGGTGTAAATTAGAAGAAAGACAGGGTTGTGAATAAGGACAATGAGGATAATGACATGACCAGACACCGACAGGATACCCCCTGGTCCTCCAAGTGCACAGAAACAGTATGTAAGCAGGCAGGATTGCCTAATGCCAAACCTCTCCAGGAGGCAGAAGAATGTAAGGGGGAGGGTATTCCTATACTGAAATGAACTGTATAAAAGTTGGGTGAGCCCCAGTGTATGTGTGTATTCCCAGGGTAAAGGGAAGCACCCAACTTTGCATTGTTGTATAATAAATGTTCTTTGTTCTCAATTTTTGTCTCGAGCAATTTCTGTGAAGGTACTTCTGTTTCTAACAAATGGGGCCTCATCCGGGATCCCACTCCCTCCACTGACAGAGTGCCCGACGACGGGGGTAGGTGCACCACAGCTGATTCAGCTGGACTCACGGACGAAGGGTGACTGGTCAGTGGATGAAGCGAGTGATATCCGAGAAGAGCCATTGAGAACAAACAACGAGAGGACATTAAGGAAGCGCGCTAGAACCAGCTACTGGACCTCGGTAAGAGAAATTTTACTTACCTGTTAATATGGGAGGTGTGAGTAGTAAGGAAGAGAATCCTGGTGAAGGATGTGAGAATCAGATAACCAAGCAAAGCCCGTTGGGATTAATGTTATCTGATTTGGGCGCGGGGAGAACCCGTGGAAAGGACAAACTGACCATGGTCAGGTATTGTTGTCTGGAATGGGTTAAAAGCCTGATTAAAAGGAGCTCTGTATACTGGCCAAAGCTCAGATCTGAGGATGACTGGATGTGTCAAGCATTGAACATCTGGCTCTATCAAAACCAAAGAGATAATCTTGAGAGCAGGGAATATGCAGCCTGCTGGCTGAGGGGATCGTTTGATCAACTGGTTTTGAATGAAAAAGAATGCAAGGACAAGAGAGATGAGGAACCTTGTCCCTGAACCACAAGGATGGGATGTGTTACATTCCCTTCCTCCTCTTTATGTTCCTCCTATGCCAGCTCCTATCTTTCCCCCCCCCCCCCCTCCTATGCTCTACCCTTCTGCACCTTCCCCTCCTCCCCCACAGCTAGAGAAAAGAGAAGAAAGTAGGAGTGGTATGATGACCCGTTCACAAAGCACTCGATTACCACCTCTATTGACAAGAGAGAGAGGCGACTTTAATTCAGAACAGTGTGAGACCCTCCAGGAAGAAAGGGCAGAACCCTTTGATTCATTTCCCAGGGAGCAGGAACCTAGACCTAATAAGCCAGAAACTAACTGGATGAGACCTCTGCGGGAAGTTCCCGTGGGAGAGGGTCTCGGTTTTGTAAATGTACCCCTGACCAGTACAGAGGTGCGTAACTTTAAGAAAGAGCTGATCTCCCTGATAGAAGATCCTCAAGGGTGTGCTGAACAATTAGATCAATTTTTGGGACCAAATACATATACCTGGGATGAGTTAACATCTATCTTTAAAACACTGTTTACTTTGGATGAGCGTGGAATGATTCGCCAGGCAGGGATTAGAGTCTGGGATAAGAAACACCAAGGGGGACCAGAGGCGATACCCGGAGAAGCTAAATTTCCCCTGGCAAAACCAAATTGGGATAAGAATACTAATGATGGTCGCACATTAATGGAAGAATATAGGGTTAATTTGATAAAAGGAATCTGTCCCAAAGGGATAGAATTTTAAGAAAGCATTTGAGGTTCCCCAAGGTCCCGAGGAGACCCCCTCTGCATTTCTGAAAAGATTGCGTACGGCCATACAGCAATATGGGGGTCTGGACATAGAATCCCCAGCAGGTGAACAACTAGTTTTAACAGGTTTCGTTACGAACTCAGCCCCAGACATTAGAAGGAAATTACAGAAGACTGAGAATTGGCATGAGCAAGGAATAACCCAGCTTCTACAGATCGTACAAAAAGCATTCGTCCAGAGGTCTGAGGATAAGCAGAAAGGAAAGGCTAAGATTTTGATGCAGGCAGTCAAGGGAGTAGTGGAGGAACAACATGGAAAGGGTAGGGACTGTGTGCCAGCTCCTGGACGTTGGGAGGGGAGCCAGGGGTGGGTAAGTTGGGAACCGAGTAGATGGAGGAGTAGAGGAGGATTCCGGGGACAATGACCATTCCAGGGACCCTTTAGAGACGCAGGTAGAAATTGGGAAACACGAGCATTTGTTTGTTATCATTGTAAAAAGGAGGGACACTTTAGGAAAGATTGCCCACTGCGAGCCAGAGAGACGCGATCTTACGCCCTGATGGAAGCAGATTATGAATAGGGGGTCACGGTTCTCAGTCAATACACATCGTGGGGCTGCACAGAGAACCATTGGTAAATTTAAGCATAGGACCCCACAGTGACAAGATAGTATTTTTAGTAGATTCTGGGGCAGCACGGTGTAGTATTTTACATCAACCCGAGGGTGTTAGGATAGAAGGGTCAGTGATAGTTTCGGGTGTAGGAGAAAGAGACTTTACAGTCCCTGTATTAAGAGATGTAAGAATTCAAATGGGAGAAAAGGTAATAACAGAGGATATTTTACTAGTTCCCCAAGCTGGAGTTTGTTTGTTAGGACGAGATTTACAGGACCAATTGGCTATCGGCACCAGACCACAGGAATCAGGTATCGGGGTTCAATTGTATGTATTAAGCGAGGAAGATCGTGAACTAATAAATCCTGGAGTATGGGCAGAAAGAGGCAATAGAGGAGTGTTAGATATTCCTCCCCTGCAAGTTACTTTATAAGATTCTGAACAAGTAATTAGACGAAAACAGTACCCGATTCCTATGGCTGGCCGAAAGGGGCTGCAGCCAGTAATTGACCAGTTGGTGAAAGATGGTATACTCGAATCTTGTATGTCACCTTTTAATACCCCAATTTTACCTGTCCAAAAACCAGACGGCACCTATCAATTAGTGCAGGACTTGAGGGAGCTGAACAAAATTATTCTCACCCGTCACCCCGTTGTACCTAATCCCTATACAATAATGGGTAAAATCGATCCCCATAGTAAATGGTTTAGTGTCATTGATCTCAAAGATGCTTTCTGGACCTGTCCATTAGCAATAGAGAGCAGAGACATGTTTGCCTTTGAATCGGAAAATCCTTTTACTGGCGTAAGAATCAATACCGGTGGACTGTCCTTCCCCAGGGCTTTACAGAATCACCAAATTTATTCGGTCAGGTCTTAGAACAAATACTAGATGAGGCTTCCTGGAGAGAGAATTGTCAGTTGATACAATATGTTGATGATTTGTTAATTACTGGACAAACATATGAATCAGCTAAACAGTATACGTTGAACTTTTAAATTTTCTGGAGAATAAGGGTCTTAGAGTGAGCGAATCCAAATTACAATTTGTTCAATCAGAAGTTAAATACTTAGGTTATCTGGTAAGTCAGGGAACTAGGAAAATAAGTCCAGAGAGGATACGTGGTATTCTACAGATCCCTCCTCCCAAGAATGCCCAAGAACTTAGGAAATTCCTTGGTTTAGTGGGATACTGTAGAATCTGGATTGAAAATTATTCTAGCCTGGTCAGATTTCTCTATGATAAACGCATGATTGTAGGGGGCGAAGCTGTTGTCTGGACAGAGGAAGAGATTAAAGATTTTAACTTGGTGAAACAGAGCCTTATTAATGCCCCAGTTTTGGCATTACCTGACTTAAATAAGCCTTTTGACCTATATACCAATGCGAAGGGAGGTGTAGCCACCGGAGTACTAACACAAGAGAGGGCAGGCTATAGACAGCCAGTTGCTTTTCTATCAAAAGTTTTAGACCCCGTTTGTCGTGGTTGGCCAGAATGTGTGCAAGCCATCGCAGCCACTGCTATTTTAGTTGAGGAAGGACGAAAGATTACTTTTGGTGCCCCTGTGATGGTTCACACCCCTCACACAGTCCGTAATATTCTCTTACAATGTGCTGGAAGGTGGCTCACAGACTCTAGAATTTTAAAATATGAAGCGATCCTAATGGATAAGGATGATTTGACCCTGATTACAAGTAAAGAACACAATCCAGCAGCCTTCTTGGTCTCTCCAAAGTCAGACAATACCATAAATGAATTAGAGCATGTGTGTTTAGAGGTTATAGATTTACAGACCAAAATTAGAGAGGATTTAAGTGATGAGCCTTTACAGGAGGGTGAAAGGTGGTTTATTGATGGATCTTCATGTTGCATTGCTGGTACTCGCTATAGCGGCTATAGTGTAGAGGATGGGAAAGAAGGATTGGTGATTGAAGCCGGTCGCCTCCCTGGTCATTGGTCAGCGCAATCTTGTGAATTGTATGCCCTCTGTAGAGCACTCCAGGGTCTAGAGAGCAAGGTGGGCACTATCTACATGGACTCTAAGTACGCTTTTGGTGTAGTTCACACTTTGGGAAGATCTGGAAAGAGCGGGGAATGATAACTGGAAAAGGACAAAAGTTGATCCATGAAAACGTAATTGTCCAATCCCTGGATGCTCTCACACTACCTGAGGAAATAGCTGTAGTACATGTACGAAGCCATCAAAGTGGTGATAGTCCTGAAGCCCAGGGGAACAGACAGGCAGTTGCAGCTGCCAAACAGGCTGCGCTCACGGAGAAAATAGACATGCAGCTGTTACTGCCCATCCCACTTGAGGTTAAAAAGACTCCCATCTTTTCACGGGAAGAGGAGGTTTCTATGAAAGACCAGGGAACGCGTCAAACTGCCGATGGGTTGTGGTGGACGGTGAAAGGATGTCAAGTACTGAACAAAGCCTTGGCTCGACAAATTGTACATCAGATACACCAACAGACACACTGGGGAACTCAGGCACTGCTCGATACATTTGTACGATCCTTTTATTGCTTAGGCATTTATACAATAGCCAAACAAAGTATTCGGGGTTGCCCAATCTGTCAGAGAGTAAATAAGAAATCTATGCGCCAGGTAATGCCTGGCGGTCGCGATATAGCCGTACGCCCATTTCAACGGATACAAATTGACTTTACAGAACTTCCTAAGATAGGAATTTACAAATACCTCCTGGTGATGGTAGATCATTTCACACGATGGGTTGAGGCTTTCCCAACCCCTAATGATCGTGCCAGCACCGTTATCAGGATACTAATGGAATCTGTGATTCTACGATATGGTATGATTCAAACCATTGACTCGGATCGAGGTACACATTTTACTTCTCAGGTACTCCAGGGTGTGTGCAAGAGACTGGGAATAGACTGGCAACTACATACCCCGTGGCACCCCCAAAGCTCAGGCCTTGTTGAATGAATGAATCAAACCTTGAAAAATCAGTTCACTCGACTTCATGAGGAAACTGGCCTCTCCTGGATTAAATCTTTACCCTTAGCTCTAATTAGAACTCGCACAGCCCCTCGTAAGGACCTTGCTGTCTCACCATATGAAATTATGTTTGGTCTTCCTTACATGGGATTCCACACTGATACCCCTATCCCTGAAGCTAACGACCAAAATATTTCTAAATTTTTACAGGGACTTTCTACTTCTCTCCATGACTTAAGACAGTAGGGTTTATTAGCTCAAACTCCGCCCCTGGAGTATCCTATTCATTCTATTAAACCGGGTGATTGGGTTTATGTCAAAGCATGGCAAGATAACCAACTAAAACCTGTCTGGGATGGCCCCTATTGTATACTTTTAATTACAGACACTGCCGTGCGAACGAAAGAAAAAGGCTGGAGCCACATCCAACGAATTAAACCAGCTACTGAACCACAGAATAACAACATTGATAATCTGCCCTCAACCTGGCGTGCAGTCCTTCATCCTTCTGATCTCAAAGTTACACTACACCGGGATAAAGTGCCGTAATGTTGTTTTTACCATTTACTGTATTGTTTACTTGTTGCTTCTCAATTTCTGGGACATCACTTAATTACTCACGATGTATTAAATCCTCCTGGAATAGGGGCAGCAGAGGTGACAATTTTTTTCCTTTAGAATGTAGACAGGGCATAGATATAATGTATATTCATAGTGGGATATGGGTTAACAAGGGATTCCAACACGGACCAGGGGAACTCAACAGCTTTAGTGGAGTAGATTTAATTTGTATTTTAGCCTACACAGGTATTAAAGACAGGAGTTTTAAAGGAATAGCACAAAGGAGATGGTGGGATAAAGACAGGCAGAATGGTAGTCAGGATTGTACATGTGGCAGAGATAGAGTTAATACATATGCTAATGTACACAGACAGGCTTGCACTCACAAGTTCAATGATACTCATGCTAATGTTAGCAGTCAAGCTGCAACACACAGGTTAAACGATAAGAAACAACCCTCCCCAACTTGGTCTCTTCTCAAACATCCTTTGGGTCCCTCAGACATTCAGAATGATAAGCACCACCTCGTTAAGGGGAGTTCCAGTTGTAAATGACGTGAGCTGCTACAGAACGCTAAAGCTGCTTGGCATTTAAATCGTTTAATCAGACTCCAGATAGCCTTGGACATCCTCATCAAACGGAGAGCAATGGCCCTGAATTTAGGGGCTGAAGAAAAACGACAGATACGAGCCACACTTCAACAAAACCGCCTGGCTCTCGATTACTCGTTGGCTGCTGAAGGCAGCGTTTGTGAAAGACTGGTTAATGACAATGCTCACAACGGTCAGGCGGTTAAAGACACTTCTTCAGGAGTTCGAAAATCTTCCCATGCCCAGGTACAGACTTGGCAACCTTGGGATGGACTAGACTTTTCATTGGTAACTGGAGTCCGATACCCACAGCCCTTATAGCGGCTGGACTCGCTATTCTGACCATTATGGTGCTCCCCTGCCTAAAGACTTCTGTGCACTTTTTAATTAATCGACCTCCTCGTCAGAACATTATCACCCAAAGGATGTATGTTTCCCAACTTCTATCTGATGACACTGAGACTGCAGTTCGTTTACTGACCAGCTGGGAAAAAGACCAAGTTTTCAAATAATACATTTTCAGTTAAGAGATCAGTAATATTGATATAAAAGAAAAGTGAGGATTGTAAGAGATCAGTAACACTGATCATTGTGAGAGATCAGGTATCACTGATCTAAAAGAAAAGTGAGGATTGTGAGAGATGAGTACAACTGATATAAAAATATGAAAATGAAGAAACTAAAATTGATACATGGGTAAATGAATAAAGCCAGTATGAACAGGATAAAACATGGATATTAGAATGCAGGAAGCAGAATCAGTCTGAGTAAGATAAGAATCTCCTAGCCTTTAGACAGAATCAGCAAAAGTTCACTGTATGAATGAGATAAGGATAATAGAATGTAGGAAGTAGAGTTAGTCTGAATAAGATAAGGGTCTTCTAGCCCCAGATAGGTTTGCATATGCAATTAGTAAACAGTATTAGCCAGTTCTACATATGAAGGGGACACAGCCCTGAGGGTCAGGAAGGTGTAAATTAGAAGAAAGACAGGGTTGTGAATAAGGACAATGAGGATAATGACATGATGAGACACCGACAGGATACCCCCTGGTCCTCCAAGTGCACAGAAACAGTACATAGGCAGGCAGGATTGCCTAATGCCAAACCTCTCCAGGAGGCAGAAGAATGTAAGGGGGAGGGTATTCCTATATTGAAATGAACTGTATAAAAGTTGGGTGAGCCCCAGTGTATGTGTGTATTCCCAGGGTAAGGGGAAGCACCCAACTTTGGATTGTTGTATAATAAATGTTCTTTGTTCTCAATTTTTGTCTCGAGCAATTTCTGTGAAGGTACTTCTGTTTCTAACACTACCGATGCACTGAGACTTTGTCCCAGAGATCACAGGACCTTCAGCATGCATCGGAAGGCATTACTGATCACCCAAGAAATTAAGCATTTTTTTTCCCTTTGAGGAAGTCAAAATTACCATATTGTTGATTATTTTGCACTTTACTTTTGGACCTGTCTGCTCGCCAAAAAGCTGTTGAAATAGTCAATCAGAGCACATACATTTTTATATTTTGTCCTGGGATCTCAAATCATGGTTACGTCTTTCCATGTTACTTAATTACAGGTATTTCAATTTTGTATCCTCTGGTGCAGAATTCTACATGCCCATCTCCCTGTTTTACTCAAGGTCAATCCTTCTTTTCATGGGGTATTTTGTTCATAAAATGGTCAGCAGAGCAACAAAATGAAATATGAATGAATCTTCTCCATTCAGATTGTGAATTTGCATCTCGGGGGATTTGTAGATGCTGGATTACAATGAAATTCACCAACATTAAGAATAAACAGCTTAAAAGACAAAAATACTAAACTGTACCTCAAATTTCATTTTTATTGTCAGAGTACATAAATGACATCACATACAACCCGGAGATTGTTTTTTTTTTCCTGTGGGCAAGGCAGAATTACCACTTATTGGTAGTACAAAGAAAAACTGTACACAATGTACACTGAACAAACTTCACTTGTTTATTATATAAACCTTAAAGCATTTAGCATTATTTTCAATTACATTCTTTGAAACCATTTAATCGTTGCTGCATCTGCAGGTTGCTCCCCCTCCAAGAATCTGCCTAAGAAACAAACAATAACATCATAATTAATTTCCTCCCACCCCCAAGTTTACAGATAAAATCTTACTAATATACTAATGAAGACTCCTACTAAGCAGGCATAAGGAGACCCTTTAAGAGAGTCACTTCAACAGCAAGCAGCATCAACAAGCACTTCATCTTGGGTGACGCTATTTTATTCAACCACAATTTTATTCAAATAGCCGCTATGTGCAAAGCACCACCAAGGCACTCCACTGACTGAATATTTCCTTCCATCTTCACCAAAGGTTTATGTGTTACTTAAGTGAACATTTACTTTTATAATTTTAAACTGTTATTTATTTTTTATTTATTTTCTTTCCAATTATTTATTTATTTTCTTCTTTATTTTGCCAGTTGCTTGAGTTCCAGATAACAAGGGTTTTACTGTATTGCCCATAAAAACTGTAGGATACTAAGATATGAAGGACATTCACACAGCATACTCGAGATGAAAAGTAGGCAAGGTGAGAAGTATTTACAGGGAATGTGGTGATAGCTTGCTTCAACCAAGCAAGGGTAACCAAAGTTCCGGACGGCAAGGATTCTTTCATTCCAGACATTTGTCTACTTAATCTCACATGTATCTGGTCAACCACAATGCCAAAACATTGATTCATCCAATCTCCTCTGATAAACCAGTTTGTTTTTGACTTCGTTGGCATCAAGAAACTGGAGCTGCAGTGTCATGAAGAAAGAAAAAACAAATAAAACTTGGTGCAAACAAAGTAGGCATAATCTTCCCCTTCCCTTTTAGCACTTCAAAAGAACCCATTTCCTGTGGGATGCTCTGACACATATTATCATCTTCAACATTATCCTCCTCTGCTCACATGGCCAATTCAATGCACCTCAGCAGCTGAAACACCTGCCCTTTTGCCTCCTTCCCACCCTCGAGAGACCCAAACACTCTTCTCACATGAAGCACCAAGCCACTTGTACTTCTTTAAATCTGGTATACTGCAACCGTAGCTCTTAACATGGGCTCCTCAACAGTAGGGAAACTCTAACCAGATTTATGGAATGCCTTTATTCTGTCAGGAATGTAACCTTGAGTTTCCAGTTGCCTGTCATTTTAATTCTCTATCCCAAACACGCTCTTATCCCTTTCTCCACATCTCCTGCTGAATTTAACTTGATGTAATTTAGGAGATTACAAAAGTGTTAAGTTCATATTCTCTAATGGCTGTACATCACTTTCCAAATTCAACCATTTTAGGCAATATATTGATGTATGCTAAGATCTGTTGGAAGCCTGAGGAATCTGCTGTCTCTGGGCCTGATTGTTGAATAAGGATTAGGCCTTTGGCACCAGGAACTCCTGGGGTTCTCAGGAGATATAAGTTGGAATGTTATGTTGAAGTTATTCAAGTTATTGGTGAGGCACACTTAGAACATTGAGTGCAGTTCTGGTTCCCCAGCAACAGGAAAGATATCAATTAGATTGAAAGAGTGCAGAGAAGATTTACTAAAATGTTGCCGGGTCTTCAGGAGTTGAGTTACCAGGAAAGATTAAACAAGTTAGGACTTTATTCCTTGGAACAAAGAAGAATGAGGGGAGACCCGATAGAGGTTTATAAGATTATGAGGGGTATAGACAAAATAGATTTGAGTAGGATGATTCCACTTAGATTGGGGGAGATAATTACGAGAGGTCATAGCTTTGAGTTGAAAGGGGAGAAGCATAAGGGGCTCATTAGGGGAAAAGTTTTTTTCACTCAGAGAGTGGTAAGAGTGTGGAATGAGCTGCCATCTGATGTAGTGAATGCAGAAACAATCTTGAGTTTTAAAATTAAATTGGATAAATAAATGGAAGGGTGAGGTCTGGAGAATTATGGAATGACAGTAGGTCAGTGGGTCTAGCTAGTTTTATTGGTCATCACAGTCCAGAAGGGTTGAATGATCTGTTTTTCTGTGCTGTAACATTCTATGGTTCTAACCATCAGCTTCAAAGAGAGAAATAATGCGCTGCACCACAAAACCTGGCTGAACTACGAATCTCAATAATAGAGTAAACAAAGAATTTTTGGAAAAACTCAGGAGGTGAGACACCATCCACAGGTAGAAATGGTCATGCAAAATTTTAGGTCAGGAGCCTTACTCAAGATTCCAGTATCTGCAGCTTTGGAGTTTCTCTATGATTCCCAAAATAGATGCTCCCAAAACATGGGCTTTTGAACCCCAGTCCTGATCGCTGCCACTGTAACAGGGTTGCACTAACTGCTCGGTTAACCGTGCCGGCTCTAAATCTCCAAAATAAATATTGGATGGGGACTGACGTCAGGCTGGAGAAGACCCAGTAAAATATCCGGGAAAATGGGAATCAGCCTAGAAATGGCTGTGAGAGATTTGTCAACCATAATGAAATGGAGCCATCGAGCAAGTCCCGATGTCTTGGCTAATATTTACCGCTTCGTCAATGCTACTTAAATAGATTATTATATTGCTGCTTGTAGAACATGGCTAATGCATGTCCTATATTAGAGCAGTGACAACCCTTCAAAAATACTTAATTGGTTGGGAAAAAAATCTTTAGGCCATCCTGACGTCATGAAAATAGTCGTATTAAGAAATGCTTTACAGTTTTTATTCTGCTATTAAATCATGGGAAAATCAATGCGAAAGCATTCTGGAAAATTATTAATCAAAGTGGTATTGATCACCGTCAACGTGATTCCTTCTCCGTATGAGCTGCTGCTAAAATGAGGCAGTGGTGCTGGCCCTGGTAAGTGAACAATCACCGAGTTTCATCCCTCAATCAAGACTGAGACTCTGTCCCTATTTCTGTAATATTATGAAGCTGCAAGGACCTAGATGTGACTGAGTGGACTTGGAGATCTGCAAGTAAATCCCATTAAACAATTTAATAAATTTCTATCACACATCCTGCTAAGGCTAGTTGCTACATGATTTTTTTAAAAATTCTCAGCTTCCACTTCATACACCTATCAGAAGTTTTTGCTGGTCTTCAATTGCGTAGTTAAATTCTGTACATTAGTTAAGAAAAATTGTCCACGCTGCTGGAGCTGCTGCAATGTGGATGCAGACGAATGGAGAGTGAAGGCACACTGCTGCTCCGAAGAGTTCAGCTGCGTGATCCCAATGCTGGTGGCTCTGTTAAACGGCCTGTTAGAGGAGCCAATGGTGTTTTTAAACTAAAATCCTGCAACTATGGGTCTGTGCCCAAGATTCTGGAGCCTGAACTTGGCAACGGCCACGAGGGGTTGCAGATTCCAAGGGAGCAACGGACCGGTGCAAGGCACCAGAAACAGGGAGAACGAGAACACCCCCTTCCCCTATTGAGAAGGAGAAGCAGAAGCAGAGGAGATGACAGTACAGGACAGTGACCATGGTAGTGAGCCAGCGGGGGGCTCAGCAGCTGAGGGACTGGCTATGGACACGTACTGGAGCCAGGATTTGAGAGGGTGCTGAGTACAAGAAGGGCTCCTGAAGGGCCTCGGATAATGACAGTTTACTGATCATGTCTGAGGTTTGAATCTGGAGCTCAGATTGCCAATGGATTGCTGGAGGCGATACAATGTTCCCTTGGTGTCTCTCAAGGTACTCTCTTCTACTTCAAGGGCCTCTGGGCAACACTAATGGCAACTCTTACTGCAGGTAGAAGGCAATTGTGTAATATTACATGTTCTACACTATTACATGACAAAGGAATCTTGAAAGTCCATCATGCAGGTTAGAAATGTATACTGCTATATTGCAAATCTCCATGAATGGTAACAAGGCTGTTGATTTACAACTCAGAACTGAAGTTCTGTCATATATTGCATTGTTCTGTCAACCAAGTATTTCTCTAGTTTGATTCAATGAGAAATTATAATCTAAACAACTTTAAAATATTGCAACTTCACGAGAATTGTATGGACTTTACCAGATTCATTAAACAATTCCACTGTTACTCACTGTCACACAAGATAATTTTACATTTCTCCATTTTTCTCTCATCTATGCCCCTTGCTGCATTTCTACATATGGACTCTTCACTTAATGGAAAACCCTTTAATTGCAGCCTCAATATCTTGTCAACAGAAATATTCATAAAGAGGCAGCATTAACCCCATTGTTGAATAGTTTATATCATCCACATATTAAAATAAGCATTTAGCATTGGGATGTTCAGTCTGAAGTCCTGTGAATGTTATTACCAGTAAAGGGCTGTTAGTCAAATGTATCAGGAGTAACATACAGTCAGCAGTGCAAGTACCAAGGTGTTAAAAGAGAGCTATAACTACTCACTCCCAATGACTTATTTGCCATCCTGGACACAAGGAATGGTTACTCCCCAATCCCGTTCAATGACCAATTCTCACAAGTCATCACTGGGCAAAGATAACTTTCCTCTTGGGAGCCAATAGGTGAAGGGAGAATTTGGAGGGTGGGTCGGGGGGGGGGGGGGGGGTGCAGAAAAGTAAGCAAGTGAAGCAATGAGAAAAGAGAAAAAAGAGAGGAACATGACTGAGAGAAGGCTGTGTAGAGCGTGTCGAAAGAACCAAAGACCTGTTGATGCAAACCAAGGCTTTTATTAACTAAAAGACTGGATCATATCACAAGTAGGTCGACCAGTCCAGAATGACCTGGTCTGGCCAGGAGCAATCCTTTAAGACCTGCCAGTAGGTGTGCTTACACTCTCAGCCAATCACAGTCATCCTACACTACCATCTGTACATGTACACATTGGTGATAGAATCTGTACTATCACATTCACCCCTTCTTTGAGAACTGACCCCCGGGTGGATGGAGGTTAGGGGCTGTACCGGTCAGGGGGCCAGACCATCCGGCGTGACCGTCGTGGTGCCGGGATTGGGGTCGTCGGAGTCATGTCACCGGCAGGCCCGTAGGGTGCGGCCACTGCTTCGCTCAATTCCCCAAAGGCGTTGTCGACAGTCTGGCATGAGCTTGTGGGGTGGTGCTGGTCCCTCTGTTCAAGCACATGACCTGGGGGAGAAGGAATAGGGGGAGGTTGGGTTAAAGGCACTGCTGCACCTGATCCAGCTTTGGCTAGGTCCCTGACTGAGACTGTGCCCCCCACCCGTCCGAGTACTCAACATAGGCATAATGCGGGTTCGCATGGAGCAGAGTCACTCGGTCAACCAAGTGGTCGTTCTTTGAGTACCGGACGTGGCGTCGTAAGAGGACTGGACCGGGAACCGTGAGCCACACCAGTATGGTTGTTCCCGATTTGGATTTCCTCAGGAAAGAGAACATCCTTTCAGGGGGGTGGCATTGGTCGCGGTTCATAGGAGGGAGCGGATGGAGTGTAGGGCACTAGTGAGCACGTCCTGCCAGCGAGAGGTGGAGAGACCTTTGGACCAGAGGGCAAGCATAACCAGACGGTGGCATTTTCTCTTTCAACTTGCCCATTATCGTGGGGGTTATAGCTGGTGGTCCTGCTTGAAGCAATACCACGTTCCAGAAGGTACTGCCGCAGCTCTGTGTTCATAAATGAGGACCCCCCTGTCACTGTGGATGTAACTGGGGTACCCGAAGATGGCGAAGATGCTGTGCAGGGCCTCTATAACTGAGGAGGCAGTCATGTCCGAGCAGGGCACAGTGAAAGGGAAGCGGAAGTACTCATCGATGGCCGTAAGGATGTAGGTGTTACGGTTGGTCGACGGTAGGGGCCCCTTGAAGTCTACGCTGAGAAACTGAAAGGGGCGGGTGGCTTTGATGATGTGGGCATTCTCCGGATGGAAGAAGTGGGGCTTGCACTCTGCGCACACCAGGCAGGCTGGGTTATGGAGCGAATCTCCTCAACCGTGTAGGGCAGGTTGCGAGCTTTGACAAAGTGCGCTAACCTAGTGACCCCTGGATGACAGAGCTCCTCGTGGAGCCTCTCCAGCCTGTCCAGTTGTATGTTGGTGCAAGTCCCCCTGGAGAGCGCATCTGGCAGGTCGTTGAGTTTACCAGGCCAATACAATATGTCATAATTAAAGGTGGAGAGCTCAATTCTCCACCTGGCGATTTTGTCATTCTTGATCTTACCTCGTTGGGTATTGCTAAACATGAAGGAGACTGCGCGTTGGTCGGTCAGCAGTGTAAAAGTGCCTGCCAGTGAGGTAATGTCCCCAATGATGTACTGCTTCGACTATGGCCTGGGCCTCCTTCTCGACAGAGGAGTGTCAGCTCTCAGGATCCTGGAGGGTTTTGGAGAAGAAGGCTAGCGGTCGGCCGGCCTGGTTCAAAGTGGCTGCCAGTGCAAAGTCGGACGCATTGCTCTCGACTTGAAACGGAATGGACTCGTCGATGGCGTGCAGCATTGCAGCAGCGATGTCCGATTTGATGCAGTCAAAGGCTGCTCTGGCTTCGGTTGACAGGGGGAAGGAGGTGGTCTTGATGAGTGGCCGTGCCTTGTCGGCATAGTGTGGAACCCATTGGGCATAGTAAGAGAAAAAGCCCAGGCAGCATCTGAGTGCCTTTTGTGTGTGTGTGTGTGTGTGTGTGTGTGTGTGTGTGGGGGGGGGGGGGGGGTGGGGGGGGCACAAGCCAATGAGGGGATGCATGCAGTCATGGTCCATCTGAAAAAATTTCTCAAGGTTGGCATCATGATCCTCCATGTCATGGCCGCAGATGGTGACATTGTCCAGATATGGGAAAGTAGCAGTCAGCCCGTTCTGGTCCACCAACCAGTCCATTTCCCACTGGAAGACCGCGACGCCATTTGTGACCCCAAAGGGTACCCTTCACTTTGAAGGCCGTGAAAGGTCGGTCTTCTCGGTGGATCGGGAGCTGATGATAGGCCAAACGTAAGTCAATGGTGGAAAATACACGGTATTGGGCGATCTGATTCACCACATCCGTGATCCGTGGAAGGGGGTACGCATCCAGAAGCATGAAGCAGTTGATTGTCTGGCTGTAGTCAACCACCATCCGCAGCTTCTCCCTGTTTTTAAACAACCACTACCTGGGCCCTCCATGGACTCCTACACTACAATCTGTACATATACACATTGGTGATAGAATCTGTACTTTCACAGGCTGAATCTAACTTTATCACCCAGCTGGACTCCAACCATAAACACTTGGCTAGTGTTAGCTTAAAACAGCCCACTAGAAAACCACCATGGAAGGGTGCTTGGGTTGATATTTCCTGTAAAACAAACCGAGAAGCATCTTACACAGCAAATGAATCCTACAAATCTTTTTTTTAAATGTCAGCTTTTGTCCCATACACAGCCATAGTGTCTGAAAATGATGATATTCTACAGCAAACTAAGTTTAAGGAAATGAGACTCCTTCATCTGTAATGATCACCAACTTTGAATTTATAACTATATTAGTAAGTACGTGAAGCTGAAACAGGAACTTGAATTTCTCAATTCATTGCATCCAAAGACCCAAAATCCAGACATCTAAAAGCAGTCACCCTGTCAATTAGCATTGGTGCATTGTCAAGGAAAGTCTCTCATGAGTTACTGCTTCCTGATTGATGTAATTCTAAGCAACACATGTAATGCCCTGCCCCCATAAAACGTGCACTGCAGAGAAAGCAGAGTTTGCTTTAAGCAATATTCAGGAAGAAAAAAAAATCACAATTATTTCAGATGTTTTGAGGGAAAAAAGATCCATTGTTTGGAGAGTGGATTTTCACTTCCTCCGTTCTGTGGTACTGTGTGGCCTTGCCTAATCACAGCCTGAAGCAGCAGAATGAGTGTGCATGGACATGAAGAAAGAAAGGCTTATTCTCTGCCCAGGAACTACATACATTTCAGGAAATGAATACATGTTTTTTTTAAAATCCTTCCAGCTTCTGAATCAACTGGTCTTAACTGAAACCTCCCTTTTGTTCTCAAGCTTTTCTGCCAGTAGCCCGAGTTTTGTAACATGTTGGTACTGTTTTTGTTCCCCTCCGACTCAAATTTACTTTTCAAATCCTTCTATAAAATTAAACTGCTACATTTCGCCATCTGAGAGTTATCAAAGTTCACATCTCAAATGAAACCATCTGAATTCTGGACTTGTTTTAATTTTCCAGCCAAATACCCCCCCTCTCCAGCATTCTTCTGGCTTCTTGCCACAGTGAGTAATAAAGTGCTAAGCAGAAGACAGGAAATACTAGAGAAGTCAAACAATGTTATGACAATGTTTATAAGTTTTACAGTCAGGCCTGGCTGCACATCTGCATAACATTAGGCACTGGTCAGGCCCACAGAGAGGAAACCATTCTTTAGCTGGGCAGTGATCCACTTAAGCCAGATGTTATCACTTTGCTGATATCTCTTCAGCTAACAAAAAAAATATTTTTTTTACGTTTCAGAAGAGGAAATGGGAGTCTCTTGTTTTCAAGAAAAAGGAAGATAAATTAATTCTGTTGTGTAATTGATTTACCACAACAAGAACTGAAACATGGCCCACACAACAGTAATTTTCTTTTCTATGATAAACCCAGTGCGGCAGCAAAGATAAAAACTTTTTTTAAATCGGACACTGAAAAGCAGGCAGTGGGAACTTCAAGTGCACTAGCTTTAGAAAGAATGGACTGGATTCAACCATCTATAAAATTAATCAATCAGCACGAGAATTGTACATGAGAAATATTCCAATTTGCTCGACTTATATAAAAAATTCTACCAGTCTTAAAGGAATTTAGGATACTGATGTCTATCTTTACAGCTTATCCCTGAAGTGTCAAGTTAAATGTAGCACAATCACCAGTTGAGTCCAAAATAGTATCCATTCTGAAACTTGAATTTAAAACAAAAGCAATTGGTGAAAACCCTTGTATGCCAGCAAGGTAAAAGGGTCTCCTAACGTGTCACATTTTTTAAAAATCTAATGCTCTTGAGGCAATTTGGAGAGCTTCTGAACTGTCTTAATTTGGCATTTGACACATCTAAAACTTCACAAAAACTGACTTGCAAAATCAATTGCAAGATTCTCAAAGCTATTTAAACAAAATCCACCATCTGTAAAGAGGTGCAAAGTATTCAGTGCTTTATAAAATATCATCTGAAATGTCTTTTTTTTTTAAATCAGACATTTCTTTCCACTCTATGAACCATTCTTGTTTTTCCTCTGCAAAACACTAATCAGATAAATACAAATTTTACAGGTTGATTCAAAACAGATGTTTCTAGGAAGAAAAAATTTTGCATTTACTGAAACTTGTTAGTCCTTACCAGACCGTTGATTTTTGGACCTTGTGTAACAAAATGCTACCTCCAATTTATTCATTACATTAACTATTGTTTTTAATGGTCCCTGGAATGGAAATTTTTAAATTTTCTATATTCCCAAAGCAGAATCAATGTTGCTTCATGAAGATCATATATTTATTTTATAAAAACATGCATGAGGCAAGGGACATTTTATTGTTCCTGGGTTAGAAAGGGAGAGTTTAACAGGCAGAGACTACAAAGTGAACTTGAGGGAATGGAAAAGCCAAGGCCAAAGTCAATCTATCGGCCATTTAATGTCAGGCCTCAGCCTTATGACCGACTACAGGAACAGATGGAAAACGAACTTACCTTTCAGACAGCAGTCCTAAAAGGCTGCTCCAGAGTCCCATTCATATCCAGAGGTACCTTGTAGTGCCCTCCGGATCAGATGGAGGCAGGGTGACTGGTGGCGTAGGTCCACCCATCATAAGAAGGTGGAAAAGCTAAGATTGTCTTCCCTTTTCATAATCCCCCAGGCAGCTGGAACCACTCTGTAGTTCCCAGAACAGTTCCAGCTACCTGGGGGATTATGAGTAGGGAAGACAGCCATTGCTCTGCTGTATTTTGAGCTGCAGAGAGCGACCCAGTGAATCTGTCCCAGTGAGCCACCCCCCCACCCCCGATAGCTCCCGCTGCCCCGCCAATCCCCGCTGACAGCTCCTGCTGCCCCGCCATCCCCCACTGACCGCTCCCATTGCCCCCCCCCCCCCACTGACAGCTCTTGCTGCCCCTGACTTGGAGGGAGATGGATAAGTGGGGAGATGGGTCGCGGGCTGACATCAGCTGCCTACCCCTAAACAGCCGCTTAACGTGGCTATACATTCAGATCGATCGACGGAGCGCAGCACTCCATCAATTATCCCTCTCCAAGAGGTGTTGGATCATGCGGCTCGAAGACAGCTTCTGCACATTCAGAGAGGTACGTGGTTATGCATTTTGGCAGAGGTTCTCTGTCTTTACATTTGGGCTTTTGCCCTCTCTGAAAGTGCCTTATAACAAGCTTGCAAGTCAAAGTGCCTGCTCCAATAATAGTTTGCCCTCATCAGTAAAGAGAATGCCACGAAACAGTAGGAATTGGATGGGGGAAGGAGACAGTGAACCCATTTTGTTCTGCAATAAACAAAACATTTCACATTCTTGCAAACTCTGAAGTGTTAAAATAGTTGCTGAAAATGAAGTAAATGGCAGGATTTTCCAAATGAAAATCGAGCAAGAGTGGAAACGTACCATGTTGGGAGTTGCACTGCATGGTTTAATGGATATTTCTCTGCACTAAACTTACTTGAGGAATGAAGACAGGGAACCTATTCAGGATCTTCCCAGGCCACAAGTAGCCAAGGAAATGAGAGGGTTATTTATTATTGAGACAAGTGTCCCAAATCTGCACTGATTACTGTACAACAATTTTTTTCCAAATGTTTGCTTCCCGAAAAAAAAATTGGGGATTATGATAAACACCTTCAAGCTTAACACAAAGATAATTTCAGATTTTCTATATCACGCACTGCACTGATAGGGGCTACACAATGGAGGAAAACCTACCGGTTACTGTACATATGACGCTGGCCCGCCCACTAATGACTCCCCCCAAGTCTCCTCCCTTTTTGCCTTGGCCATAAAGGTCGAGCTACCTCCCCTTTTCCAGCAGTTTTGTACCTGGATCCGGGCCAGCCAAAGTCACGTGTATCATTCCTGCAGCCCATGACTCTGTAGTTATTGATATCACGCAGGAAGCATGAGAAATTTTAAATCACCTTTTATTTAATTTAACATGTTAAATCGCATAATGATGCTGACAGATTGCATTAGTTCAACTGACGTAAAAACGTTTCGCTGCTGATTTTCTCTTGTACTCAGCATTTGATGCTTATCATGTCAGTGATCAACAATAGTTGGCCAGCATTGATAGATTCCAGTTGCCCTGATGCTCCTTTTCCACAGTCGCAATATCCTGGTGAAACCTTTCACCGTGTCATTACTGACTGCACCAGGATCATCATCAAGGAAGAAAGTCCAAGTGCAAATCCAGAAAATGAATGTGGACTTCCTCGTTTCATGTGCTTGAAGTAGACTTAAAATACGATAGGAAATCACAAAAATGGGTTATATCCAACAAACAGTACCCTATGGGAAATTTTTTTGATTTTGAAGATCAGCAACCCAAAATCCATAAAATACATCCAAACGCCTTCAGGAAGCAAAATTTTCATTGTCCAGTGTCATCAAGCAACTAGCTGCATCTCATTTTATTCTCCCGAACACCCCCTCGCCATGCCTCTCAACTCACCCCAGATTCCAGCATTCACCTACAAATTAGGAGGACTTCACAGTGGCTAATTAGCTACCAACCAACACATCTGTGGGATGGATCATGTGAGGAAACGGGAACACCCAAAGAAAACCACGGTCACGGGGAGCATTCGCAAACTTTATATGCACAGCAGAGATTAAGTTTGAACCTGGGGTGTTAGATCTGTGAGGCAGTAGCTCTATTTAGTTACACCACTATAATAACAATTATTGAACAAAATTAAACTCTTAAGGTACCAATAAACACCATGACCAAAGAATTTATTCACTTTTAATTTAATTTTTAAACTTTAATTTAGAAATACAGCACATTAATAGGGCTTTCTAGTCCACGATACTGCACCATCCAAATACACCCATGTGACCAATTAACCTACCAACCACGTACGTCACTGGAATGTGGAAGGAAACCAGGGCAACCGAAGGAAACCCACACAGACAGGGGGAGAACATACACGGTCCTTACAGACAGCACCAGATTCAAACCCAAGTTACTGGCTCTGTAATAGCATTGCACTAACCACTATATTAAACCATGCTTCCTTTCATGGAATGAAATTAAAATTATAAAAGCACAAAATTATTGACCGAACAGCCTTGCACTGTGAAACTGCAGCAGGGAAGTGGACTGTGACTCAAAGTAAACCAGCACACAATTTGCTTTATCTTATGCCGAAAGAGATAGTCAATCATTGCTAACTGAAACAGGAATTAGACTTGAGAACATCTCTTAACCAAATTATTCAGGTGGAATTAAACTATACTTGCATTAATCAGTCGCTGGTACTTCAAGAGTAATTTCACAGAAGACCACTGAAATCTAAAAGAGTCCATGATGCAATTTTGTTTTAAATATAGCATTAACCAAGATTTCCTGTAATTCGGCAAGTTTATTTACCCCAAAAGTAAAAATAATGGTTTCAATTTTATCAAAGCCAGACTGTAAATCATACTCTGCAAATAAAGCTTATTCCATTGACTTCACTGGGGCATATTTTGAGGGCTGCACACAGTATGCGGACATGACAACATAAAGCCAATGACATGTCCTACCAAAGATTAATTTCCAGGCAACCATCTTTCCTGGATAAAATAGCGGGATGAAATTTCCTGCCAAACTTATGGCTCCATCACCAGATCAGATTCCCAGTTCCCAAGAATGCAAAATATTGTACTTACTGGTGTCCAAAAAATGGTTCTTAGTTTTTCTCTCTGGCACACACTCCCATCCCCATAATCTTCCTGGACGCTACTTTCTCCACTAAATTTTACTTGAACCTATGGTTGTACCACTACAGAGGAAGAGATTAAATTCCATCCCATATAAACATAACCGATGAAAATTTAAAAACTTTTTTAAAATGGTATTCTAATGAAACGGATGGTTTATTAAAAAACGTCAATGTGTACATTTGGCCAAAATGAAGAGGGAAGACATTACTTTGCCTCGAACTGCTCCCTTGTAATTTCTTGCATTGGAATTTGGAAAAAGAGCCACCACTGTTTGTACTGTCCTCCTTTCCAAAGTGACGCTCCCTGCAGATGGGGATGCAGGAAGACATAACTTCAATATGACACACAACTGTCACCAGATGTTTAGCTTTACAACACAATTTCAGGGCTTCTGCTTTCTCCTCAAAGTGCAGTTTATTCTGTTTGCATTTGCTGAGAGATATTTCAACAAACCCGAATGCTGTAAAATTCCAGATATATTACAAACGTTGACTCATTAAACTCTAAAGATATAACTATAACATTTCCATTCAAAAGCTATAAAATTAT
This sequence comes from Narcine bancroftii, assembly GCF_036971445.1. Lineage (NCBI taxonomy): Eukaryota > Metazoa > Chordata > Chondrichthyes > Torpediniformes > Narcinidae > Narcine > Narcine bancroftii. The sequence continues at coordinate 239,318,220 of NC_091470.1, forward strand.
TTTTAGATCCATGATTTTCTTGACATTTCTACATGCTCAGGGCACATTATTTATTTTATCTTCTCACATGCTGCCAAAAATGAACTTTCCAAGGCATACGAACAAAATGGCTTTAAAGTATGCACAACCTACATTTTAATGTATTATTTAACTCTCTCAGCATACCAAAGCAGTTTACTGGGTCACTGCCAGCATTAAACATGCCTGTAAATTGCAGCAACGATTATAGATATGCTGCCTACATTTTATTTCAATCTAGAAATTTGTGGTTAATCCCATTTTCATGAGAGAATCTCAAACTTGTAATTCAATTATGTGCATCATTACAGCTCAATACATAACCAGGGATCCAACGCTGCCAGAGCTCACTGGAGCACTGCTCTGGCACCTCAGGGGGAGCTCTGGCATCCCATGAGCCTGCTCCAGGCACTTCTGTGTTACCGTTTTTGGTGAGCTCCAGCACCTAAAAAAATTAGAACTGCACCCCTGTACCCATGACTACAGATTTACGAAGTACCCCATCTCTCACCCTTGCTTACATGGCATCAAATGAACAAAATAAAAGTTTTATCGAGTTAGTCTTCACCTATCATATCTTCGAGTTAAATCTTCTATTAACAGGAGCGCAATTTATTCAAGGATCTAACTTGATGACAAAACTTTAAATACTAAGTCAAAAGCAACATGCAATGGAACTCAAGATGCGTAAGAAGGGTGATTATAGTTTCAGATTACATTTACTAATATAAAAAAATTCATTCTTAGCCTGTCAGGCTTTAGAGCTTTATTCTTCAGGAATGGCCATAACTCTATTTGTTTCAACAATTAGCAATAAGCCCACTGAAAGTTCTGTTGTTTTCATAAATATTTTAATTCAAAATGTTTTTGCTGTACAAAATTTGAAAGGACTGTAATAATATATCCCAATGCATCAATCATTTTAAAGGCAGGTTTGAATAAATCTGTGATGTTGCTGATAGGTACAATGTGTTTTGGGGTTGAATAGTTTGCTTTAAAATGAACAGTTTGCAGATGGTCCACACGAGTTCCTTCCATATGCGAGTTTCTGATTGTGCAGACAGCAATTTGTTTTTCTAATTCACAATGAAGCACTTTAAGCCAATACCTCCAATTTCATCTTTGTCTTCACAGAGCAATGAATCAATGTTAATGAGAAAATGGTAGCCAGCAGGTCCAATGCTAACTTTGTTGGCATAGCTTTAATAAATCATGGAACAGGAAAGATAAAGCATTACATGACAAGGAGAAGAAAAGAGAGTGGGAGTGTTTAAAGAGAGGAAACATTGATAGAAAATTAATTTTAAAATAATAAAAGGGAAACAACAGCATTGATCAAAATGATTTGCTAACAGATGAATATTCACAATTTTTAAAAATGTAGTTTGATTAGGTAAAGGAAAATTTAAGGTGTGATCATTCCTAATTGTGACATGAAGACAGTCCAGTTTTATAACAGTCTAGGAGTATACAACTAACGTGAGTAGTTCCAAGAGACACTTGGGAAGAACGGATAAGAGAGTGAACTGGAACACATGAAAGGACATCTGAAGAACTGATAAGATTCTGCAATTTAGAAAGAGGCTCCACCAAATAAAATCCGCACTACCAATGGATGGGAAAGGTGTTAGCTGCAGCCGTTGTATAATCAGAAAGGCATTAAAAGGGGCTATTCCTTTATGCAGTTGGGACTCCATCTTAGACAAGAGAGAGTCTCTTCTCTCTGTATCTTGTTGTAGCATTTGATAAGTTGTTTTATATAACCTTTGCATAATCACAATAAAACTTTTAGCACATATACAGGTATACCCTTCTTTACAAAACTAGAGTGTTTGAACCTTTAGTAAGCCGAAATGGCGTAAAGCGAAGAAGTGATTTCCCAGTCCCAAAAAATAACCTACCAAATAACAGATAAAACTTAAAATAACACTAACATTTATTAAAAGTAGGAATGATATAATAAATACAACAGCCTAAAAAATAGAAACTTACTTTTAGAACCTTCTAATGTGCTCCAGTCAGGACTGCCGCCACCCCCCCGAACATACAAGGAACACACACCTGTTTCTTCTACGCTTGGTACACTTGGCCCATGGTGGTGGTTGACACCAACCCTAGTGATGTCACTGATGTGCAGGAGACTGGAACGTAGGAGAGAAAGGAAGAGTGACACCTCAACATAGTTCTCGGAGAAGGAGCAGGTTGGGTTGTGCACGCAATCTCTACGACGGCTCGCTCCTTTCGCCACATTTTTTTGTGAAAGCAAAAATCCTTTTGTAAAAGTGAACACCGGTTTCTTCGTAGAAGCAAATTTGTGTAGAGCACATATTCATAAAGCGGGGTAGATCTACATAGAGTATCCTTTGCTTGTGTTTACCTGTTGCTGCTCGATCATGAAAAGAAAACAAGGAATGAATTTTAAAATATTTTCATCACAGGTTCTGAATAGGATTTCAAAAAGAACAAATGACAAGATCAGAAAAAAAAATTCAACAAAAGTTTGAAATCCTAAGAAAGGAACATTTTTCACCTTGAAGTATTGCTGAGAAATGCACTGGGAGACAGTAAGTTGTTATCTTAATGATCTGTGCATATTTACGGAATGAAATTTCAATTAATTAATTTATTAAATTATGACATAATTCTCATTTCTCAAATGCTTAGACAAGCCCTTTACAAATTCCTCTGCTCCACTACCGCAGTATGTCAAAGCTTTTTCTAATTCAGCCAAACAGATGTTCTTGAGGAGAGAAAAGAGTAACAGGTTCAAATGCCACAATGAAGCACTTTGTCACAACTTCTGAACTGAATTCATTATTTAAATCTACAGCTCAAGTTAGATAAACAAATTTTAAGGCGACAGAAATCAACAAACTAGCAATATTTGTTGAAATAAAGCTATTGCACAATTTTACTTTGTGAAGTGGATACACCATGGTATTTGTATCAACCAATGGCTTCCAGAATTCAAGTTTTATCACAAACCTAACACTATTTTAACCAGGGTGCTTATAAATCATTTATTTTATGCCTTCATTTCTAAAACAATCAAAGTTGATTATTGAATATTAACAAACAAAAGGCACCATTGGATCAAACTTAAGTTGATAATGTGAGGGTAGTTTCAATGCAGCTGTCTTTAAAAGCTATTTTAGAAAAACTGAGGGGAATAGAATGGAGCAGGGTGTTGTATGACAGAGCATGAAAGACAGACATTTTATATTTAGTGGGATAAACCTTTAAATAGTTGAGCGATGCAATATATAGTGTTCACCAAGATTATAGGATGCATAAAGTGCAGGAGAATGGACCATTTCAAGTACCACCTATTTTGAAACAAAAATTATATTTAGAAAGCTGAGCAATATTTACAGTAACAAGCTCCTCAATTACATAGAGACTTTATTCAATAGCCTATCCTATTTAGGTTTTACATACCCCTATATGGAAAATATTGACAGTGTGCTTGCTTCCTTTTTCATAATCTATCATTTAATAATCTATCTTTGGCTAAATTTATTCCTTTCAATATCTTTAAATCATCTCTGACTTTCTTCTTCTTCATTCAAATTTGTTTAGTTTTTTATAGCTTCACTGAACTCCAATTAATTCATCCCACACCTCGCAAAGAAATTGTCTCACTATATTTCAATAGGGTGGTACGGTTAGCGTAGCGCTATTACAGTACCTGCGACCCAAGTTCAAATTCAACATTGTCTGCAAGAAGTTTGCATGTTCTCCCCAAATCTGTGTGAGTTTCCTCTGGGGGTTCTGGTTTCCTCCCACTCTTCAAAAACTGACAGTGTTGTCAAATCATTGTTGTATCATGGGCCGAAAAGGTCTGTTACCAGGCTGTACATTGAAATTAAATTTTTAAATGTGAAGCTTTGATATAACTCATTTCTTCCTGCAATGATGCATCCCCAACATTCATTAGCCTGGTACTGAAATGTATTAGCTTTTTGAACAAGTCTGTCTGCTTCATCAATAAGTACTATTTGTATGCATGTATGATTTACATCTGGCTTGTTCAAATTCAACTCAGACAGAGCTGTTTAAAACAAGACTTGCTTTTTAAATTGCAGAGTTCATTAAGAATTGTTGACACTTCAAATGCAATGTGCATCTACATTCTGAAGTCTGAAGGATTTTTTCCCCAATGAGCAACGTTCTTCGTTCTGTTGGTTTTTTCCATTTAGTTTTAACACATTTTGTAAGTACAGAATATTACTGAAATGTTTTGAAATGCCTTGCACTACAAAGGGCAAAAACTCCTTAATAAAAAATAAGAAATGCCAAGCATTCTGTAGATTTAGCTTTTTTCAACAAAATTACCATGAAACAGATCAATTTCTTTTCTATTTTATTGTTTGCTCAGCTGTTCATTTCAGTTATCCTGGCTGTACATCTCCCTCATACTGTACTTTATCCTCTACATTAACTGTAGCTCCTTTGCTGTAGCTGCAACAACTTCAATTCTATTCAAAAATGGTGACTAGTCCCCAAAACGGACAATCTAACAAAAAAGTAACAATCAAAAAATGAATTACATTTTTTTCTGAAAATATTCCATTTCATTTGAAAAAACTGAATTAATTAATTAATATCTTTGCTTTCAGATGAACGTCAATTATGATTCAAATGACAAGATTTCCACCATTCTGAATTTTTTGAAGCTCATTTCAGAAATACGGCATTTGTTAGCTTGGGCAACAAACTCAAACTTAAGAGTTTCAAAAGAATACTGGGATAACTTCACCAGGTTAATTCATGGGACTAAGGAAACATGGTTTTTCACATCCATCACAGAACTTGATCTGTTAAAGAAAGTGTTTATTCACAGGGTTGCCAAGCCACTTGTTTGAAAATAACCAAAATAATACTTTCATGATATGGAAGTACATTCCAAAATAAATACAATTCATTGCAAGTAATCAACACCAAACTCTTTACAACTCCCGCTTAATGGATATGTTTGCTCTTCTTTTATAATTCCTTATTATTAAGTGATAAAACTTCTATTACAAATTTATTTGGTCAATATTTTCTTGAGCCCCTTTGAGGAAAATCTTCAGCATACCAGGCAGACAGCAATAAGGTCAAGCTGCAATAAATACACATCTTCATGTTGACCTACACTGTGCAATCTCTTGATTGCTTAACATGCTATTTCCCAAGGTGGCTGACACTAAATTATTAAGAATAAAAGGCCAATTTATCTTCTGGGGATACATTTAATGAAGACTGAAAAGCAGAGTTGTCAGACAAGAAACAGAATGTAATGGATTCATTATCGAAAGCAACTTTTTTTTTAAAAACTTGCACATGTTAGATTTAACTGTCCCACCTAAAATGGTCAGAATTGTGACAATTAAACATTCTGTTTGCAGTCGTTGCTATAAAATTTAATTGATTTACTTCACACAAACTGAGGTAGTAACCTTCATCTTGCTTTTGCTATTTTTCAGCATTGGTTCTGATATTAGAGTACATAAAAATTTATTACATCAGGAATATCCTCCACCCACCCGGATCGGGTTTGGGAAAAAAAGAATCAAATTTGTAACAAAAATTGAATCTACATCCTGAGACTCTCTTCTAATTAATGAGCCAGGAATCCATTATATTACATTTCATGATGTGCCAGAGGAAAACAAAGCTGAAATACTTGATGGATAGTTCTCGATTAAATTAGCAGAACAAGCATGATATGTCAACATGGGAAGTTATTTCATTCGAGACGACAAGCCTCGTGAGGTCAGCTAAAGAGAATGTCATTGCTCTCCCAGTTTAACAAGTTGCTACTGAAATGTAGTTGTGAACAGTCTCCTTTAATAATGATTTTCTTTGACAGAGTAGAATGGAATTATTTATTCAAAGTACTACAAAAATTCAGCTTACCAGAGAAATATATTAATTGGATTAAAGCATTATATAAGGGGCCATTGGCGAAAGTGACAGTAAATGGATATATATCAAAACAATTTAACTTAAGCAGATCAACAAGGCAGGGATGCCCACTATCTCCCTTATTGTTCACATTAGCCATAGAACCACTAGCAGAACAGACAAGAACAGAAAATAAAATAAAAGGGATAAAAATAAAAGACAAGGAATATAAAATCAGTTTATTTGCAGATTACGTTATAGTATACTTAACAGAACCAGAAATATCAATAAAAGAATTACATAAGAAATTGAAGGAATATGGAGAAGTGTCGGGTTACAAGATTAACGCAAATAAAAGTGAAGCAATACCAATGAATAATGCGGATTTCTCAAAATTTAAGAAAGAATCACCATTCAGATGGCAAACGCAAGCAATGCGATACCTAGGCATACAAATAAATAAAAACCTCGGCCATCTATATAAACTCAATTATTATCCACTAATGAAAAAATTACAAGACGACTTAGAGCATTGGAAAGACTTACCACTAACACTGATAGGAAGGATAAACTGTATTAAAATGAACATTTTCCCAAGGATACAATACCTATTTCAGGCATTACCAAAACGCTTAACAGAGAAATTCTTCAAGGAGTTAAAGAAAATAATAAGGAAATTTTTCTGGAAAGGGGGGAAGCTGAGGATAGCACTAGATAAATTAACAGAATGGTATAAACGGGGAGGCTTACAACTACCAAACTTTAAAAATTATTATAGAGCTGCACAATTAAGATACCTATCAGATTTTTATCAAACAAGGGAAAAGCCAGATTGGACTAGATTAGAACTAGATAAAATAGGGGAGAAGATACCTGAACATATATTATATAAATGGGATGAAAAATTGGTACAACGTAGGAATTCTCCAGTACTGCATCATCTGCTCAACATTTGGAAGAAGATTCATGTAGAAAGGAATAAAACAAATTACCAACTACCAAAACTAATACTGATGCAAAATCAGCTAATCCCTTTTACAATAGATAACCTTTCCTTTAGAGAATGGGAGAAAAAAGGGATCAAAAGAATAGAAAATTGCTTTTCGAGAAATAAATTATTATCCTTTGAACAAATGAAGGATAAATATAATATAACTCACAATAGAGTGTTGGCATACTACCAACTGAAATCCTACTTGAAGGACAAATTGGGAAGCAGTCTGAGGTTACCAGAGGGAAGTAATTTTGAATATGTGATTACAGACACAATGATAATCAAAAAATTTGTACCAAACATATTAAACTACAAGAAAAGGAGAATGAGGAAACAAATGGTAAAACGAAACAAAAATGGGAACAAGATCTAAACATAAAGATAAAGAATGAAACATGGGAGAAGTTATGCTCAGGAACTATGAGAAATACAATAAACACGAGGTTACGTATGATACAATATAACTGGATACACAGGCTATACATTACACCTCAAAAGTTAAATAAATGGGACCCAACAGTATCTGACAGATGTTTTCGCTGTAAAAAGGAAATGGGAACAACAATTCATGCAATTTGGACATGTGAGAAAGTGAAAAAATTTTGGGAAGATCTAAACCAGATATTAAATAAAATCACAAAAAGCAATATACCAAAAAACCCAGAGATTTCCTCCTAAGTAACATAAAAAACAAAGAATTTGGACTCGATTTGGATGGTGCACAAAAAAGATTTGTTATGATAGCCCTAGCTGTGGCAAAAAAATGTATTATGTCAGCCTGGAAATTAGAAGATAACTTGAGAATACAACAATGGTATATAGAAATGAATAAATGTATTCCATTAGAAAAAATAACCTATAATTTAAGAAATAACATTACAATATTTGAACAAATATGGGAGCCATACATGCAACATAAGAGAGAAAACATACCGTGGACATCTACCACCTAAAATGACAGAAGGAGAAGAGAATGAAAAGAACTGACTCAGTGGAATTTCTTGTTTATTTTTATTGAGTGACAACATTGTTTGACGGGTTTAATGTATCTTATATTCTGAACTTTAAATAAATGGGAGGGGAGGTAGGGAGGGGAGGAGGAAAGGGGGGAGAAAATGACACTGTATATATTTAAGAAGGAAAATGTATGTATCTTGGTCAATATGGTTTGTCGTGTGAAAAATAAAAAAAATTTAAAAAAATAATGATTTTCAATATCTGGAACTCAATTAACAGAGCTGTTCCATGATACGCCTACTATCTTCATTGGACTTTCAGACCAGGTTTTGAAATTGTAGCCCCTTGTTAAATCACATTATGTTGTTATATCGAGATGGGGTTAGATGGTAGAAAATATTAACTGTGTGGGCTCTCCTTTTCACTAAATTGCTCAATGACTTGGATTTTGCTATCAGGCTCAGAAATCTAGCAATTTTTTTGTGACATCTGCATTGCCTTTCCCAATATCAGGGAATCTCAACCATCCAAGCAAGACACCAAAGCTAAAGAATGGCAATTTACCTCTAATTCACTTTTCAATTTTTTTTAAATTCGGAGTGAAATAAGTGTGGGATATGTCCAATTAAAATATCATGAACAAACTTATTTAATAAATATCTTGGAAGCTCAAGACAACGAGAAGTCTTACATTTTTAGGGCCAAAGAGATTATGTTCCACTGATTATGACATCTGAATCATTTACACCTCACACATTAGAAAATTACATTCTTTAAGTTGTTCATGATGAGAATAGTTTGTAATGAGAACACTCGGAAGTTCCTAGCAACTCACTGATCCCCATCACTGTCTCTGCCATTCTTTGCAATGCTGTGCTTGCTGTGGATTAACAGAATTCAAAAGTCTGTCAATTCCTGAAATTTTGGCAAGTGCTGATAATTCTGCCTTTACACCTCACTCCCAATTATTTTGCATTGAAGGGTTCCATTGAAGGGAACCTGGGGGATGAAGGGATGGAGTCAAAATGTAATTCACATCCAACTACCACCCTGAACCCTACAGCCGTATCTGTCCATCCAACATAGAATTTGGCAATACATTGAACCAGTCAACACATTTTCCTTCTACTGTGAAACAAAATTCAGAAGTATGATGGGGGAGGGGTTACTTATTTGTGAGATCTTTCTCTTTGAGCTGGAAGTATTCGGCTACTGTCAAAGAGCAACAAACTCAGCCCTCACAAATCATTCAATTTGCTGGGGCAGGATAACCCACCCTCTTACACTGGGTAATGAGAAGCAGTTTCAAGTTTATAAAAGTTCTGCTTTAATCTACAAAATCATAATGAGAGATAAGGCTGCTTATTCATGCATCCAAATAGACACTTTTGCCATTTTATTCCTCATGGGATGTGGCCTTCACAAGCAAGGTCACCATTATTTGCTCATCTATAAATGCTCATGGGTATCTGGCTTCTTAAACCATTCCAGTTATTTTGGTGTAGGCAGCCCTAGGTTAGTGATGATGGAGGGAAAGGTTTCCAATTTAGACCAATCAATGATGGAAATCAAGATGCTTCCAAGTTAGATGGTGTGTGACTCAAATCCACTTCTTTCTTATATTATCCCAGGATTTGCCTGCACTGTACTCCCTAATTTCACAAAGTAATCATGTTCTAAACAATAGAGAAGAAGAGACACAGGTGTGACCTTGAATTATGTTTTTACTGGCTTCAACATACAACCCTGTTCCATTTATTTGGACACTTTTCACACATGTACATTCTCAGTATTTCTATTTCATTTCTTTTCTCAAGATAAATGGCCTCAGATTTAAACAGGAAAGTCTGCAGATGCTCTGAATGAGTGGTATCCACAAAACTTCTGGAGAACCTCACCAGGTCACATAGTATCTCTCGGAAGCAAAGAAATATAACCAATGTTTCGGGCCTGAGCCTTTCAACGCTATAAAAAGCAGGCAGGTGCTTGAATTAAATGGCTGGGTAGACAGGGAGAATGGGTGGTGGGGGAGGGGGTACAGACGGACAGATAAAAGGTGTTAATTGGATATGGATAGGAGGGCGGGGAGAGGCAAGATGAGAATTGATTGGGGGAGGGGGTGTTTTTAGCTTTGAAATCAGAGCTGTGGGAAAGGAGAGAGGGAAAGATAGTAATGGCTAGATGAAAGGAATATTATGGAAAAATGAGGGGGGGGGGGAAAGAGGTGCTGGCTAATGGATACCACACAAATGGATAATAATGCCATCTGGTTAGAGCAGTGTTTTTCAAACTGCCCCCCTTAACCTCACATTCCAACTTAAGTATTCCCAATGCCATAAGGGATTGCTTAAGGTGGAATGTGAATGGGAAGGGAAGGTTGAGAATCACTGCTCTAGACCCTATTATTACTGAAATATTTGCTTGAGAAAAATTGTCATTGGCCCATTTCCTTTGGAGTCAATTAGGTACGATTAAAACCGTGGTCTTCAAACTTTTCCTTTCTACTCACATCCCACCTTAAGCAACCCCCTACTAATTAAAGAGCACCTACAGCACAGGAATTGTTTAATGTGGTTTGGAAGTTTAGAGGGCAGTTTGAAAACCATTGGGTTGGAGGGTGTCCAGATGGAATACAAAGTGTTGTCCTTCCAATTTGTGGGGGGACCTCAATTTGGCAGTGCATCAGACCACGCACAGACATGTCAGCATAGGATCAGGGCAGGGAATTGAAATGGAGATCCCCATTATTGCCCTGGACAAAGCAGAGTTGCTTAATGAACTGATCTTCCAGTCTGCCATACACTGGATGAAGAAGATGCAGATTCACAAGCCAAATGCTGCTTAACTTAGAACTGCTTGGGGCTCCGAATGGTGGTGAGGGAGGAGATGTGGGCACAAGTGGAGCAGAGTGGTGGATTAACCATTAGGCTGAGTAGGCTGAGGCCTAGGGGCCCGGAAGGTAAGGGGGCCTGATGCATTATGGTCCGCTTAAACTGACTTAACAAAAACAATGAGGTTCATCCTTTGTGCTTGTTTGATTTTATTAAAAATTGCAAGTAGCTTCCCAGCAGATGAAAAGTTCTGGGTGAGTGAGTCAGCTGGACAATTATTTTCTGTTGTGCTAATGAAATCATCGAGGTGTCAAAACTATGAAGTAGCAGAAATTGACCACATTGTTGCAGGTTGGAGAAGAGCATGCATATATACAGGAGCACAGAATGAATGGTATGCGTAGCCACATTCCAGCAGGAACCTAGTCGGACATTTACAGCCCTCTCTCTCCGCATCTGCATCCAGGGCCATGGCAGATTTCCGTGGTTCCCACTCGGCCTGAGTGGAACAAGGTTGTATGGTGACCTCTTCCTGTCCAGCCAGAAGGGGACCGGGGGCCTCTCCCTGCCCAGCCAGAAGGGGGCCGGGGGCCTCTCCCTGCCCATTGGGATGGGACCTTCTCCCTGCCCATTGGGATGGGACCTCCCTGCCCATTGGGATGGGACCTCCCTGCCCATTGGGATGGGACCTCCCTGCCCATTGGGATGGGACCTCCCTGCCCATTGGGATGGGACCTCCCTGCCCATTGGGATGGGACCTCCCTGCCCATTGGGATGGGACCTCCCTGCCCATTGGGATGGGACCTCCCTGCCCATTGGGATGGGACCTCCCTGCCCATTCGGATGGGACCTCCCTGCCCATTCGGATGGGACCTCCCTGCCCATTCGGTTGGGACCTCCCTGCCCAGTGAGATGGAAGATGGTAGATGAGACCTCCCTGCCCAGTGGGATGGGGACGAAATCTCTCCCTGCCCAACTGAATGGGGACGAGTCCTCTCCCTGCACAGTGAGACAGGGGATGGGATGGGGTTTGCGACTTCTCCCTACCCAGTGGGACAGGACTGGGGGTAGGGATAGTGACCTCTCCCTACTCAGCAGGATGGGGATGGTGACACAACCTCTCCCTGCCCAGCAGGATGGGGGACAGGGGATGAGACTTCTCCCTGCCCAGCAGGATGAGGGAATGGGCCCACCAATTCAACATTTTGTTGACATTTGGCAAGGTCAGCAAAAAAAATGGTTGCACATTAATTGTCGAATTTATATAATATTAAACTAAATCAGTGATTTCTCTTCAAATAATACAACCAAAGGTGATAGCGATTGGTTGAACTTTCATATGTCTACGGTTTTAATAGTTAATAGTACTATGAATTTGCATAATCAAGTTTTATATGGGTCAGTGAACCAGTTGCGGGTGGGGGGGCGCTGCTTCAAGGCATCTTTACCTCCTGTGGATGAGACCGGCTGAGTTCCTCCAGCATTTCTGTGTTTTTAATCACAGTGTCGGACGAAGGGCGAGGCCTCAGCAAAGCTCAGCCTAGGGCCCGGGTGGTAGTTAATCTACCACTTGTGGAGCACCTCCTGCAGTCACATGTGTAGGTGCCAAGAGGGCAATTGGTAGGAAGGGAGGAGGGATTCAAGGAGGGCGCAGTCCCTGCAGAAGGCAGGAGGGAAGGAGAAGGAAAGATGTGCCTGGTGGTGGGTTCACATAGTAGGTAGCAGAAATGGTAGAGGATGAGATGTTAGATGTGGAGGCTGGTGTGGTGATAGGTAAGAACAAGGGGAATCCTGATTTTGTAGTGCATGGGTTCAGAGGGGAACAGGGCAGATGCATGGGTAATGGAGGATAGGTAGGTGAGAGTAGACTTAACGTTGCGAGGGGGGAAGACATGTCATTTAAAGAAGGATGGCATCTCAGATGATCTGGCATGGAAGACCTTGTCCTGAGAGTCAATAAGACAGAGGATTGAGAGAAAAGAATGGGATGCTTACAGGGACAGGATGTGAAGAGGTGAAGTCAAAGTTGCTGTGGGAGTTGGTGGTTTGTAGGAAATCTCTGTCAAGATTTTGTCTCGCCAGATGGCAACAGAGAGATCAAGAAAGGGGAAAGTGTTGCTAGAGATGGACCAAATGAATTTGAAGACAGGATGCAAGTTCGAAAGCTCATCATTGGTGCACCTTGTCTGTGTAGGCTTGTAGCAAGGATTGGGCCATGCAGCCAAAAAAGGCAGGCACAGCTGGGTCCATGGAGGTGGACATGACTGCCCCTTAGACTTGGAGAAAGTGGGATCAGAGAAAGGAGAAATTACTGATGGTGAGGGCAAAGTTCTGCAAGCCACAGGTGGTGGTGGTGGAGGTGGACTGATTGGGTCTGCTGTTGAGAAAGAAATTAAGGGCTTTGAGGATTTTGGGATGGAGGAGTCTTGTGATTGGATGTCCATGCTACAGATGAGGCAGTCGAATTCAGGGAACCAAAAAATTGTTGAAGTGATAGAGGGCATGTGAAGTAACCCACTACCACCCCATCATCAAATTCACTTGGTCCATCTCAAGAAACACTCTCCTCTTTCTCAGTCTCTATTTTGGGAGTCAAACTCTCAAAAGGAAGTCCAGGTACGAACAACAGAAGGCAAACTCAGCAGCAAAGAGGCAATTCCAAGGGAAGCGAGGGACAGTCAGATTCTCGCCACCTATGGCAGCGATTGCAGGCCATTACATCCAGCAATACAAGGCAAACATTATAAACGACTGTGATGCTTCACTGCCCAATGAGCAGAACACTTTGAAATAGGAGAACTCAACAGTACCCACAAGAATCCCTGCAGAAAGCTGATGACCCTATGACAGACCACCATCAGAATATCCTTCAAGAGGATGAACCCATGCAAAGTGACAGGCCCTGATGGCATATCTGGCAGGGTACTGAAAATCTGTCCCAACCAAACAACTGGAGTGTTCATGGACATTTTTAACCCTTCACTGCTGTAGTCAGAGATTCCCATCTGCTTCAAAATGGTATCAATGAATCTGGTGCTCAAGAAATGTAGTGTGAGCTGCCTCAATGACTATCGCCCAGTAGCACTAACACCTACTGTGATTAAATGCTTAGAGAGGATGTTCACGGCTGGGATTAACATACCAAAGATCTGCGTCCACTGTAATTTGCCTTCTGTCGCAATCGCTCCGCGTCAGATACAATATCACTGGCTTTCAAATCAACTCTGGATCACTTAGACATCAACAATATAAACATCATGCCACTCTTCATCAACTACAGCTCAGCTTTCAACACCATCATACCCTCAGTGCTGGTCAACAAACTCCAAAACTGCACATCACTGACCCATATCAGAAGACCACAGTACCAATGTCTCCTTTTCCTTCACAATCAACACAGGCACACCTTGAGGATATGTGCTTTGCTCTACACCCATATCCATGTAGCAAGGCACAATTTGAATGCCATTTACAAATTTGACAATGACACCACAGTTATTGTCAGAATCACAGACAGCAATGAGGAAGACTACAGGGTTAGCTCGTTGAATGATGTCACAACAACGTTAGAAATACAAAGGAGCTGACTGTGGACTTCAGAAGGGGAAAATAATGAAAACACAAACTCGCCCTCATCAAGGGGTCAGCAGTGAAAAAGGTAAAGAACTTCAAATTCCTGAGTGTCAATATCTCCGATGACCTGTCCTAGGACTTCCACGTCAATTCAATCATTAAGAAGGCTTACCAGCATCTATACCTCGTGAAGAGTTTGAGATCTGTTACCTCAAAGACTTGCAAATTTCTACAGGTGTCCCATGGAGACCATTCTGACCTGATGCATCACTGTCTGGTATGGAGGTGCCAATGCACAGGACAGGAAAAGACTACAGAGAGTTTTGAACAGCCAGTGCGATCATGGGCATCAGTCTTCATTCGATCAAGAACATCTACAAGAAAGCAGCCTCTATCCCCCAGCTCTGCTTTTGAGCCACAAACATCCCCCTCCCACAATCAATTCTCACCTTTCCTCCCCTGCACTCCTGTCCATATACAATTATCACCTTTAGTCTGTGGGTCTGCACACTTCCCCTTGCCCTTTCTTCCCCCCATCCCCGCCCCCAGCCTTTTAATTAAAGCGGCTGCATGATTTTGACTCGTACCTTGCAGAAGGGGCACAGGCCCGAAACATCAGGAATGTATCTCCACCTGCTACGGACACTGTGAGACCTGCTCAGCTCTTCCAGCATTTGTATGCTTTTACGACAATCAGAGCATCTGCAGACTTTAGTCTTTCACAAAATATTATGTATGGTTCCTTCAATTTACAATGGCCATTGTTTGGCAGTTCGAGAGGTCAATGAAACAATCTCCCAATCTGTGTCCAGTCTATCTAAAGTCAAGATGGCTACAACAGAATCATTGGATGCAGTGATGGCCACTGCAAATTTACAAGTGATGTGCTGCTTCGCTTAGAAGGGCTTTTTGGGACGGAAGTGTGGGGACAAGTGTAGCATTTCCTGTGGTCACAGGGGTTGATGCCAAGGGGGTGATTAGTGGGAAGGGATGAGAGAGTTCTGGAAAGAGATGTCCTTGCGGAAAGAGGAGAGGGAAAGAGGACTCTAGTGGCAGGAGAAATTGCAGAGAATAATATGTTGGATGGAGTGGCTCATTGGGTGTCAGGTGAAGACCAGGTTGTTGGGTTTCTGTACCTTCTCCCTCTCCCGACCCCTATCATTTTTGGTTCCACTGCCCCTCTTCCACAGTCACCTAACTGAAATTGGGCCATTTTACATTGAATTTTCAAGTTGCCATTTATACAAATTAGAACCAGCAGTGTCACCGCTAACCTGCCCTCTGGTACTTCGCTCAGTAATCCTACAACAAGTACTCATTCTTTGCTGAATCCACCCATTCCTTCTGTTGCTAGCATCAATGTTGCCTCCTCCCAGCCTCCTGGTCATGGGTTCGAATCCCATCAGGAAACACAAAATCTAGGCTCCTGTTCTGCAGCTACACATAGTCAAATGTTCTGCATTTGGGATGTTAAATCAAGCTCGCATCCACAACTCCTGTTGTCCATTTTAAAAATATATTGATGTTTGATGAGAAGGAGATGAACTCTCACAATACCTTGACCAATATTTACACCTTCAAGCAATGTCACTAACATGAATAATTTGGTCATTTATTTTGGAAACTCTCGCCGCCTGCAAATCATCCATCTTGTTTGTCATCACTGCAACACTTGAGATGAGATTATTGGCTGGCCGACATTGAGAACTTATGAAAGCAAGCTCCAATTTCCCATCTTTCATGTTTTTTTTTTAATTAGCTATCCTCATTTGTCCCAGTTAGCCTGAAGTCACACACAAGAATTTATTTCCTGAAATCTCTCATTTCTGTTGTAGTGAAGTTGTGAAATATTTAACTACCTGTCTGGTCCATATACTTGGAAGGTGCCCGTTTAGATTATAGGTCCATGCTCGCCCCAAAGTCTAATTTCTTTCCACTTCTTGGTAGATCTGCAGCTAAATATCCCTCACATGCCCATCAAATCTCCTTTGATTCTTTTCCCACTTAACTGCACTGAGGGGCATCCAAAATGACCTTGGGATGTGGGGGGGAATAGGAACAAAGAGGAGAAAGACTTGCAGTCACAGAGTATGCGTGAACTCCACGCACAGCATTGCTGAGGTCAGGATTTAACTCATGTCCCTCTATTTGTGAGGCAAACATTGTTCATTGCTTCATCATGTTGTTAAGGATCAATCATAATGATGGGTCAAGAGTCACATGTAAACCAGGGGAAAATCATTAGATTTTCTTACCCAAAGATCATTTGTGGTCCAGAAGGACTTCAGGACAATCTGGGACTTTCACGCTTACCAATACCAAGATTAGATCTTCTTTTCTGGAAAAGCCAGTTGATTTTTTTTCTTTTAAACACTTGGTCCTCCCTACTTGATTAATCATTCACTAACATGACCATCTCTTCCAGTCACTCCATGTAACCCTGTTCAGTTCAATGGAAAGTGTACAGCAGGGATGGACAACCTACAGCCCGCAATCCAAATTTATCCGTCCCTCTGTGCGCGGCTCCCCACACGCTCTGTGTGCACGCACACGCTCTGTGTGCACGCACACGCTCTGTGTGCACGCACACCCCCCCCCCCCTTTGTGACATGCTCCTCTCTCTGTATGAGGCTCACCCTCTCTTTGTGTGACATTCTTCCTCTTACTGCTGTCTGTTTTTGGGTTAGTTATTTTGTTTTCATTCTGACTCATTTTTCTCCTTTTTGACTTTTGATTTTTTTTTTAATGTGTAATTTTCATGACTAATTTGTGATTTTGGTGTACTTCCAGATTTGAAGAAGCCTTCCCAGACCTGAAATGCACCATCATATTCACGCCATGTATTTATTTATTTATTTCATTTATGGTGACATCGGTGTGGCCTGCCGTTCAACCACTGACACATCATCCAGCTCATGCAGGTAAAACATTGCCTGCCCCTGGTGTAAAGGCATCCCCAAGGGATTTTTATTTTCATTTGCCTTTTTTTTAAAAAAAGTTTTGAAACTTTTATTAGTCATATTCAATAGCTATTGAATTTTATAGCAACTCCTTATTGTTTCAGCATTAATCACCAAGCCCTGAAGAACCAAATTAATCTTATCCTGGTAAAAGCATTTGAAATCATTCACTGATCCAATCTCATTCACTTCACCACAAGAACAAAAGGGAAGAGAGATGAAGGAAGGGAAAGCTGTAACTTGAAAATGACCCCCTCACTGACCTGTACCCAGCATTCTAACCTCTATTTGTTCCCAAAAAAATCAGATGACCCATTGAAAGGAAGCAGTAATTACAAAGTGACAGCTTTGCTTTGGGAGTTAAATGGGAGTATGATCATTTCCATTGGAAAGATAGAACAAGGTCTGATCCTCCAATCCTCCGACACTGGAAGCCAACCCTAAATTTAATGTTCACTGTTCACCACCACAACAGAAAATCTACAAGTACGCAAGCAAAAATGTCTCACAACCCAAACAGATTAGTGGCAAAATCAGTCCAGGTGAATAAAACTTGCACTTCATTTTTTGTGCTGATTCTCAGTTTATCAGAACCAACATAATTCCACAGAATGAATGCTTTTAAGAAATTCTTTATTAAAATCTCCAAATTTCAAGCAAATTCTGCCATCCTGCAAATTAATGGTATAAAACCTTTCAGAGCATCCAATGACTTGCTACAGCAGCCTCAATGGTACATCAAAAATGAGCAAAAGGTTTTAAAAATATCATCCAACTGGGAGCACAGGATGATCATTGCGAACAGAATGTAGATGTCCTCCACCTGCATTTCTCCACTGGATTCTTCTACTCCCACTGATGAGGGGGAGGCTGAATTATGACCTCTTGTGGAAAGGGTGTTTAGGTACCTGGATGGTGGAGAGATGTTGGAGAGGGACACAATTAGCATAGAAGTTAGTGCCACGCTGTTACAGCGCCAGTGACCTGTAAGGAGTTTCTACGTGCTCCCTGTGACTCTCCTCGGTTGCTCCGATTTCCACTCACCATCAAAAAAGACACATACAGGGTTGGTGGATTAATTGAGTGCAATTGGATAGGTTTCACAAGCTGGAAAATCCTTCTACCATGCTGTATTGTTAAAATTAAATTAATAACAAATGTTGCAAGGGAATCATGGGAAGGTGATATGGGATTTTTTCTCTGCATCTCCAATTTTGATGAAGGGTTCCGGTCTGAAACATCAACTGTATTTTTCTCCCACTAATGCTGCTTAATCCCACAGATCGCATTTTTTTTTTCAGTTAACAAAGCTTTTTTTACATTGCGGCCACTCAAAAGTAGCAAACAGGTAACAGCAGCCAATGCACAAAAAAGCAACTTCATGCAAGCAGCAATGTGATAATGACCAGCTAATCTGTGAGGGATAAAGATTGGGCAGGAAACCAGGGGTACTTCTGCTCTGCTCTAACGAAGTGCTACAGAATCCTCAACATCCAGGCGAAAGCAGGCAAAATCCCAGTGTGAAGGCTGGTCGACAGGCATGACCTCCTGCCATATTGCACCCTGTCAGTACTGCACTGGAATGATAGCACAGATTTCATACTTGAACCCATAACCTTGACATTCAAGGGCAAGAGCCTGACTGACCCAGAATCAGGAATTTACAAAATGATTTTAAATATTAAACGGCAAAGAAGTAAATCCCTCTGCTGAGAACTGTGAATGCAAATGTAAAACCATGCGGAGAATGGAATTGCATTGCAGAATTATTAATTTAACACTCCAGTCTTACATTTGGCATCGTCAAATGTAAGTATTCCTACAGGCCATAAAACAGATTTTCTTTTGTTTCAGTTCCCAATTA
Source organism: Narcine bancroftii (assembly GCF_036971445.1). Taxonomy (NCBI): domain Eukaryota; kingdom Metazoa; phylum Chordata; class Chondrichthyes; order Torpediniformes; family Narcinidae; genus Narcine; species Narcine bancroftii. Next base: position 239,337,306 of record NC_091470.1, read on the forward strand.
CTTCAAAGTTATACAGAAAACCTAATTTTGCTTCTCCAAGCCCAACAATTTTTAAAAGGTTGTTCTGCACAAGGTTGCTATGGAAACCGACAAACAGAATCACCATTACAGTCAGCATTATTTCCTTTTTAAAGACAACGAGGGCGGATTGCTCAATTACATGGCTCACCAGATGAATGACTCACAGATCACAAGTCACAAATTTAAAGTGTCAAGCTATCTGCCTCTCGCCTGCCCATCAACTCTTTGACAAATCCCTTGTATGGACCAATTTCCTGGAGTAATAGCTCTTACCTTCTCTTTCACAAAATGTGCTCCCCAAAGCAAGTACTTGCTGTTGAAGGACAGCAGATCGGTGGGGGGGGGGGGGTGGCGGGGGGGGCGCACTCCATTGTTTTGCCATGACTTTGAAGAAGGAGTGGGCAAAGAGTCTGGATGAAAAAGTCTCAAGGAAGACGGGGAAGTCTCACAAAACTTCAATCTATGACGAAAGCCACACAACCAAAGGCAACAACACTTTCCTCCCAACTGTAAATTATCTCAAATAGCAACAATGTTATTACATTAATAATTAATACATATATTACCATCTTAAAATATTCTGAAGTGCCTTTCAGTGGCAGTATCAAACAAAATTTCACATCACTCCAGATATGGGGAAATTGACAGAACAAGATAGCTCTGAAATGAAGAGTTTAATGCTGGTGACATGCACTGGGTGGGACGATGCAGGGATTGTCTAAAAAAAAAGCATAAGCTGAACAAAAACACAACCACCAAAAGAAGATTACATTCAAAAACAGATTTCAAAGAGTTTCAAAGTAAGGAAGGAACCAAGCAAGGATTTGAGAAAGAGTATAATGAGAATATTAAAAGTGACGCGACGTTAGTGATTTAAGTTTCCAAGAGGAGAGAGTGGGTTGGAAGCTCAACATGATTTGGTCTGAAAGTGTGCCAAGAGAAAAGACAATCCAACCCTCAACGCTGACGATCCTTTTGTTTCTCCCATCAACCTACCACAGTAACTCAACAGATCAAGCAGCATCAGAGCGAGAAAATGAATGGTCAACCTTCTGAGCCAAAACACCTCATCAGGACTGAGGAAGGTTAGGTCAGAAGAAGTGCAAAGGGGACAGGACGGGAAGGGTGAGGCAGGGGCCCTACACAGGATTGGCCCACCAGGCAGAGGTGAAACATGATGGACAGAAGCAGTGGACTGAGATGCCAGAAAACTATGAGCCACACAACAGAGACGAGATGGTCAATCTTGTTAAGTAGTGCAATCATAACCTGAGTCTCAATGTGGACAAGAGAAAGGAGATGACCAAGGGCAGCCACTCTCCAATACACATTAATAGCCTAGTATTTGAGTAAGTGGAGAGCGCCAAGTTCCTCAGAGTCCACTAAGAAGTGATCTATCCTGGACACACATCTCCTCACTTATCAGTGTCAGGAAAATGCAACAACGACTGAGGGAGAAGCAAGAAAGACAAAAGGATCAGGAAGAGAAAGATGAGTCACACAGGGTAGGGTAGATGATGAGAAGAGAAAGTTTCCCATGTTGGAATCTGACAAGTAAAGGTATAAAGAGACTGAGATGGAACCATAGAGAGTAGGGAGGGAGAGGAGAATAGAAGAATTGAGTGGGGCAGGGTGGGATTAATGGATCCAAAAAGAAGGGGGGGTGAGGAAGGGGGACAAAAAAATGGGGAGAGGGGAAGAGCAAGAAGTGTTACAAAAGAAAACAGAGGGGGCTCATTACTTGATATTAGAAAATACTTGTTTCATGCCATTCTCATCCCTCCCCTACATGTTTAATTCTGTTTCCCACCACCACTTCTCATCCCTCAACCACCAGATTCAACCCACAAGGCACCCCTCTCCTCTTTGGTCCCAATCCTCCCCACCCTACCCTGTATTTTCTCACTAGACACCCCCCCTCCTTTATTGATCTTACCCCCTTCTATTGTTCCACCCCACTCCACCCTCATCTCCCCATTGGTTTCTTCAATTCTCTCCTCTTTCTTCCACCACTCTTCACTTCACCTACTCTCTTTATACCACCATTCCCGTCTTCTCCACTTTACACTGCTTCTGGGTGACTCAGACATGATGACGTTTCAGCTCAAAACTGACTTTTTTTCTCTCACTGATGCTGCTTGACCCATGAAGTTTCTCCAGTAGATTGTGTGTGATGTTAATAGGAAAGGATGATTAAGGAATGAAGTTTATGATGCTGTCCAAAGTCATTGACATTATTCTTCCTGACAAGCAATTGAACAAATCCTGATCAATAGTGAAGCACCTAATGAATCAGAGACAGTAGATGGTTACAGTTGGATAGGAGGTAGAGATGGACATATTCATAATATATCATTACCATCCATATACACAAAGCTAACCATGCAAACTGGCAGGTGGTATTTTATAATTCACGGAGTACAGGAGAGATCTGACAGGGAAAAGGGGAAAAAAACTGGTTGAAATATAAAACTAATCACTAAATTCAATTGGAACATTATCACAAGCTGAGCACACAGGATGACTTTGAATTAAGCATTTACTGTGTCTCTGTAAAAAGAGCAGAGGACACAGCAGTGATATTAATCTACAGATAATATATTAGTGTAACTGCTTGAATATTTGTTATTCAACTGGGACAATTGAGAGGTGTTGCACTTTGGTCAAGTATAGGGTGAATGGTAGGGCCTTTGGGAATTATGTAGACTAAAGTGTCTTGGGAGAAAGAGGACATTGTTTAATGTAAGGGGTGATGCAGATTGAGGGTGGTGAAGGCAATATTTGGCATGCTTATCTTCATCATCTGGGCATTGTATTATACAGGAGCAGGAACATCACACTGCAGCTGTACAAAGCATTGGTGGGAATCACACTTGGGAGTATTATGTACAGTTTTGGTCACGCAGCTACAGGCCACCCACCCAGGAAAGATATTGTTAAGCTGGAAGAATTCTCAAAAATGCTGCTGAGATGAGTAGTCTAGAATTAGAAAGATAAGTTGGAACTTTTCTCCCTGAAGCACAGGAGGCTCAGTGGGGACCTCATGCTGCTTTATATAATTAAGAGGGTTATCGATAATGTATACAGTCATTGCCTTTTTACCCCCAGAATGGCTGAAACTAACACTTGAGAGCCTAGATTTACTGCGAGAGGGGAACAATTTAAAAAATGAACCAAGAGATATTTTTTGATGCAGAGTGCTGGGTACTTGAAATGAGCTGCCAGAGGAAGTCATGGAAGTGAGGACAATTGTGACAATTAGTCAGGTAGATGGAGAGAAAAGGTTTCAGAAGGATCTCGGCCTTATGCGGCAACTGGAACCTGCTTGGCAGGAATTAATAAATGGAAAGCAGGTTTAAAGAGAGTAAAAACAGTCTTCTCAAGCACTTGTCAAAAGGACAGACCTTACCACCATCACCCACTGAAACATATATGGAAAAAGGGGAGAAGTCCATTCAGCTCAGAGCCTGCTTTGCCATTCAACCTGATCAGGAATGATTTATCTCATGACCACATTCCTTCTCTCTACCCATATCCCTCAATAACTTTTGTGTCTCAAAATCCATCTTCCTCTTGCATAAATACATTCAGTAAGTTGTTCTCCAGTGTCTGCTGTGATAGAGAATTCCAAGAAAATCTGTAACACTCCCTCGGTGTGAATCATTGCTGCTCCGCCTTGTACAGAACACAATAGAGCAGAATTCAACAATGGAACAGAATATTATCATTTTTGTCGGGGTGGTGTTTGTTGAGAAGTTTCATTTGGGTGTGGATGTTCAGGTTGTTCTGAGCCCAGAGGACTCTAAAACCCAGCAGCAATAGATATTCACCAAGACAAATGGTAACTTAAAAAGTTGCTTTTAATTATCTTTAAACATGAAAATAAAATCAAAATTTAACTTATCTCTATCGACTGACTTAACCCCATTCTAATTCTAAGCATACATGTATGTAATGTGTGTGTAAGATCAGAAAAGTTCTTTGGTTCACAGTCCAATCTCACTTCTCATTTCTCCAAGTTTTACTGGTTGCAGGCAATTCTTACACTGTGCACAGAATTTAACATTTCTAAATGTTCACCAGGCTTTGGTGCTTGAAAGGTAAATGATTACCGCTCAAAAAGATTCTTGTCAGTTTTCAGAGAGAAAATTGTTGCTCCAGGACATCCACAACTGATGTACTTCCATCAGTCACTCCAGTGTCTTGCAGACAAAACCTGCCCCTTCAGGGTTCTCCACATGATAACCTCTTCCTTTCAGGTCACCACAGAGTTTTTTTTTTGTTTCTCTTATTCCAAGTGAAACATTAGACAGCCAGTACCCTCCTCTTGCATGAACAACAAGGGCTTTGACCAGGCTGTCTTACAAATGAGCTTTCCATAAGCTTGCCAACTTGTCCTGTTCCAGTCCCAGATACTTCTGCTGGCTGTAACACTGTGTGTGTGCGTGCGTGCGTGGGTGCGTGCATCTCGCGCACACACAGAAAAAACCAGCTTGACTCTGCTTACAAAACCATATGACCCTCTTAGAACAATAAACTCTTTTCAGGACAGCAGCAGCTCCAACTTGCTCTTTCATCTGTTGCTTTTTGTCAACAACAATCCATTAGTGAAGTCCCTTGAGCACTCTTCAAAGCTCTTGCAAAAGCTGTGAGGCCCCGATATGTCGAACATTGGGCAGAGCTCCAGTATTTCAAATAAGATCTGTTTTAAAGTGTTTGCATGTAACCTGCTCTAACAATCCTTTCCCAATATAGCTCCCAAAAACATATCTATATACTCTGTCACAAGGTGCTTGCTTCGAGGTCTACCTTATCACTATTCACAGCAGGCCACCCCAAGACTCCCCACAACTTACGTTGATTAAGTCGAAGCCACTGCTTTCACTCCTCTGGAACTGAAGGCAGATCGAATGTGTGGTTTGCAACTTGTGATTACATGTGCTTACAATGCTCCAAGTGGGCAAAAAGATCCTCAAGCCTTGCTGTTTATTCCCGCAACACCTTACACATGCCTGCACAAATACTACACCATGGTTCAAAATGTTGCGAATTGGTCGTATCACACAATTTTAAGCATGTGTCTCTCCAGGAGATTTAATTTATGAATATTGCTGTAAACTATTTAGAATTAGAGCCAGTATTCTGGGTATTGCCATTTCTTCCTTAAAAGAAAGGGAGAGAGGCACCATCAGCTACACTTTAATCCTTTAGGCTTTTACAGGGAAAGACCTTCCTTTCTCTGATTTGCAGCATTTGTGCTGAGCTTTTCTGTGGGTACCAAAGGACCGATGCACAGGTAGATACAGCCCTGACATTGCTGCCCAAAGACCTTCACTCCAACGCACCTGTCATCAGGAAAAATATTGCATCATCTAAAGTCCCACATCAAAGCAACACTGTCATGAAATTTGCCTGCCAGATCAGGGACCGGGATCAGTGCAGGTAATCCACAGTTCTAAATGTCACCCCGCCTAGCAAAGCAATTCTTGGCTCTCACAACTATACTGTTCTACCTGAGCCATAGGGAAAGGTGTGGCTGCCAGCCACATAGTTGCAAACCATAACTTCAAAACAAGTACGTGTTACTGTTAATAACTGCAGTGGAATACACCCAACACATAAACAGGTTAGTTACTACAAACCTTGGGATTTCTTGCAGAAATATTTTCTGGAGGAACCCTTCAACACAAGAGAAATGTAACAAGACCAGAATAGATTAGAATCCACCCTCACAACGAACATCACTCTACCTCACTGACCCCCCCCCCCCCCCACTTCCATTTTCTTGCTCAAGCTTCCTAAATAATACCCAACCATCTCCCCTCCCGACAAGTCAGCTCACTCAGGTTTGCCTTGAGCCTAGTCTTCATAGTAACAGCAGGTATACGAATGTCTGCTTCTTTTTCATTAAACTGTTGATGTGTATAGTTTAGATACTTACTATCACCGCCCCCTCATGCTCTTAAGTGATTTATTCTCCTGTGGCATGTGGGGTAGCACCAACAGTTTTATTCTTTCTTGATTGCACCAAACACTCAGATTGCCCTAGTTCATTTCTGGCCACAGAACTTTACTCTCCAACTGTGTAAATCTGTACTTCGTACAGACTCGTTGCTCTTTGGGATCTGTGCATTCTTTCTCAAGCTATACATCCTAAAATCCTTGTTTGCTCTCTTTACTGCTACCAAACAATTGGTTTCAGCAGATACCCACCTTTTAAATTCCTGTCATTGTGACTTGTGGCCAAGCACCCCACTCAGTTTACATTCCTGCTATTTCTTTCTCTTCCCATTTCATTGGATTTGTGAGAGATAATAGAATATAGGAAGTAAAGCTAGTATGAATGAAATAAGGAATACTAGACTAGACTAGAGGAAGTAAGTGCTGAGTAGGGATGAATTCCGATAAGAGTGTTGAGGAAGGGTTACGCAAGTATAAAAGAATAAGGGTCTTATAGTGATAGACAGAATTAGCAAGTTCTGCATATAGAATTAGTAAGTCCTGGGGGTTGAGATGTGTGAATAAGGACAAAGGCAGATTCATGAATAAGGACAATGACATGATGGGACCCAGACAGGATACCCCATGGTCTTTCAGGTTTAGAAACTGCACGTAGGCAGACAGAATTACCAAATGCCAAACCAATCCAGGAGGCAGAAGAATGTTAGGGGGGGAGGGTACCTCTACACTGAAATGAACTGTATAAAAGTTGGGTGAGCCCCAGTATGTGTGTGTATTCCCAGGGTAAGGGGAAGCACCCAACTTTGCATTGAGTACAATAAATGTTCTATGTTCTCAATTTTTGTCTCGAGCAAAATCTGTGAAGGTACTTCTGTTTCTCACAATTGGGGGTCGTCTGGGATCGCACTCCCTCCACTGACAGAGTGCCTGACGACGGGGGTAGGTGCATCCCGGCTGATTCAGTTGGACTCCCGGACGACGGGAGTTGTCTGTTCAGTGGACGAAGTGAGTGATATCCATGAAGAGGCATTGAGAACAAACGTCAGGAGAACGTTAAGGAAGCGGGCTAGGAATAGCTACTGGATCCCGCTAAGAGAATTTTATTTACCTGCTAGTATGGGAGGAGTAAGTAGCAAGGGAAACAGTCCTAAAGAAGAACGGGAAGATCAGATACCTAAACATAGTCCGTTAGGATTAATGTTATGTGATTGGGGTGCGGGGAAAACCCATGGGAAAGATAAACAGACCATGGTCAGGTATTTCTGTCAGGAATGGGTTAAGAATCGGATAAAAGGGAGTTCGGTATATTGGCCAAAGTTCGGATCCAACGAGGACTGGATGTGTCAGGCATTGAACATCTGGCTCAACCAAAATCAAGGAGGTAATACCAAGAGCAGAGAATATGCAGCCTGTTGGCTCAGTGGATCGTTTGATCAAATGATTTTGAGTGAAAAGGAATGTAAGAACAAGAAGGATGAGGAATATTCTGCCCCTGAAATATAAGGATGGGATGTGGTTACATTCCCTTCCTCCACCTTATGTTCCCCCTGTGCCGGCTCCTATCTCCCCCGTCTCACCTACGCTTTACCCTTCTTTACTTTCCCCTCCTCCTCCACAGTTAGAGAAAGAAGAAGAAAGTAGGGGTGGTATGATGACCCGTTCACAGAGTACAAGATTACCGCCTCAATTGACACGAGAGGGAGGAAACTTTGATTATGAGGGTCATTCAGAACAGTGTGAGACCCTTCGGGAGGGAAGGGCAGAACCCTTTGATTTGTCTCCCGGAGGGCAAGAACCTAAACATCATAGAGGAGGGGATAAGCCAGAAATTAACTGGATGAGACTTTTATGAGAGGGTCCCTTGGGAGGGGATGTGGGGGGTCTCGGGTTCGTAAATGTGCCTCTGACTAGTACGGAGGTGCGCAATTTTAAGAAGGAAATTACCTCCCTGATAGAAGACCCTCAGGGATGTGCAGAACAATTAGATCAATTTTTGGGACCAAATATATATACCTGGGATGAATTAATATCGATCTTTAAGGCTCTATTCACTTTGGGTGAGCGTGGAATGATTTGCCAGGCAGGGATTAGAGTCTGGGATAGGGAACACCAAGGGGGACCAGAGGCGATACCTGGGGAACTTAAATTCCCCCTGGTAAACCCGATTTGGGATAAGAATACTAATGATGGTCGCACACTAATGGAGGAGTATAGGATTAATCTAATAAAAGGAATGAAGGAGTCTGTTCCAAAAGGACAGAACTTTAAGAAGGCATTTGAGGTTCCCCAAGGTCCCGAGGAGACCCCCTCTGCATTTCTGAATAGATTGCGTGCGGCCATACACCAATATGGGGGGTTGGATATAGGATCCCCAGCAGGTGAACAGTTGGTATTGACGGGCTTTGTTACTAATTCAGCCTCAGATATCAGGAAGAAATTACAAAAGACAGAGAATTGGCATGAACAGGGAATAACACAGCTTTTACAGATCGCACAAAGGGCATACGTCCAGAGGTCTGAAGATAAACAGAAAGGAAAGGCTAAGATTTTGATGCATGCAGTCAAGGAAGTTGTGGAGGGACCGCAGGGAAATGTTAGGAGCTGTGTGCCAGCTACTGGATGTTGGGAGGAGAGCTGGGAGTGGGGAAGTAGAGACCAGGGCAGAGGCAGGGGTAGAGGAGAATTCCAGGGACGACGACCATTCCTGGGACCCCGTGGAGACCCTGGTTGAAATTGGGAAACAGGAGCATTAGTTTGCTATTATTGTAAAAAGGAGGGACACTTTAAGAGGGAATGCCCAATGCGAGCCAGGGAGACGCGATCTTACTCATTGATGGAGGCAGATTATGAATAGGGGGGGTCACGGTTCTCAGTCAATACACACCGTGGGGTTGCACAGAGAACCATTGGTAAATTTAAGCATAGGACCCCACAGTGACAAGATGACTTTTCTAGTAGATTCTGGGGCAGCCCGGTCTAGTATTTTACAACAGCCTGAGGGTGTTAAAACAGATGGGACAGTGATGATTTCGGGAGTGGGAGGAAGAGATTTTACGGTCCCTATACTAAAGAATGTAAGGATACAAATGGGAGAAAAGATAATAACAGAGGATATTTTACTAGTTCCCCAAGCTGGAGTTTGCTTGTTGGGATGGGATTTACAGGACCAATTGGCTATCGGTACCAGACCACAGGGATCAGGTATTGGGGTTCAATTTTCTGTACTAACAGAGGAAGATCGGGAACTAATAAATCCTAGAGTATGGGCAAAAAGAGGCAATAGAGGAGGGTTAGATGTTCCTCCCCTGCAAGTTACTTTAAAAGACCCTGACCAAGTAATTACGCTGGAAGGGGCTGCAGCCAGTAATTGACCAATTGGTGAAAGATGGTATACTCGAACCTTTAAATACCCCAATTTTACCTGTCCAAAAACCAGACAGTACCTATCGATTAGTGCAGGATTTGAGGGAGTAAAACAAAATTATTCTCACCCGTTATCCGGTTGTACCTAACCCCTATACGTTAATGGGTAAAATTGATCCCCATAGTAAGTGGTTTAGTGTAATTGACCTCAAAGATGCCTTCTGGACCTGTCCGTTGGCAATAGACAGTTGGGACACGTTTGCATTTGAGTGGGAGAATCCTTTTACAGGACGGAAAAATCAATTCCAGTGGACGGTCCTTCCCCAGGGTTTTACAGAATCACCAAATTTGTTTGGCCAAGTTTTAGAACAGGTACTAGATGAGGCCCCTCGGAGAGAGGATTGTCAGTTAATACAATATGTTGATGATTATTAATCACGGGAAATATGTATGATGTGGTTAAACAATATACTGTTGAATTTTTGAGTTTTTTTGGGAATAAAGGTCTTAGAGTGAGCGAATCAAAGTTACAATTTGTTCAATCTGAAGTTAAATACTTAGGTCATCTGGTTAGTCAAGGAATTAGCAAGGTAAGTCCAGAGAGAACACACGGTATTCTGCAGATCCCGCCTCCAAAGAGTGCTCAAGAACTTAGGAAATTCCTTGATTTAGTGGGATACTGTTAAATTTGGATTGAGAATTATTCTAGCCTGGTCAAATTTCTTTATGATAAACTTGCGACTCTAGGGGGCGAAACTGTTGTCCGGACGGAGGAGGAGATTAAAGATTTTACCTTGGTGAAACAGCATCTTATTAGTGCCCCAGTTTTGGCTTTACCCGACCCAAATAAGCCATTTGACCTATATACCAATGCGAAAGATGGTGTGGCCATGGGAGTATTAACGCAAGAGAGGGCAGGCTTTAGACAACCAGTTGCCTTTCTGTCAAAAATTTTAGATCCTGTTTGTCGTGGTTGGCCAGAATATGTGCAAGCAATTGCAGCCACTGCTATTTTTGTCGAGGAAGGACGAAAGATTACGTTTGGTGCCCCGATGATAGTTCACACCCCTCACACAGTCCGCACCATTCTCTTACAACATGCCGGAAGGTGGCTTACTGATTCTAGAATTTTAAAGTATGAAGCGATTCTTATGGATAGGGATGATTTGACACTGATTATAAACAAAGAACAGAATCCAGCCGCCTTCTTGGTTTCTCCAGATTCTGATACTGTCCCCAATGATTTAGAGCATGTATGTTTAGAAGTGATCGATTTACAGACAAAAATTAGAGATGATTTAAGTGATGAACCTTTACGGGAGGGTGAAAGATGGTTTATTGATGGATCTTCCCACTGATTTGATGGCATTCGTTATAGCAGGTATAGTATAGTGGATGGGAATGAAGGAGTTGTGATTGAAGCCGGTCTTCTTCCCGGTCATTGGTTGGCACAATCCTGTGAATTATACGCCCTCTGCAGAGCTCTCCAGGGTTTAGAGGGAAAGGTGGGCACAATCTATACCGACTCAAAGTATGCTTTTGGTGTAGTGCACACCTTTGGAAAGATTTGGAAAGAGCGGGGAATGATAACTAGGAAAGGACAAAAGTTGATCCATGAAAACTTAATTGTTCAATCCTTAGATGCTCTTATGTTACCTGAGGAGATAGCTGTAGTTCATGTACGGGGCCATCAAATTATTGACAGTCCTGAAGCACAGGGGAACAGAAGGGCAGATGAAGCTGCCAAACAGGCAGCACTCACAGAAAAAAATAGACATGCAGCTGTTACTCCCCACCTCACATGAGGTTCAAAAGACTCCCATCTTTTCACGGGAAGAGGAGGTTTATATGAAAGACCAGGGAATGCGTCAAACTGCCGATGGGTTGTGGTGGACGGCAGAGGGACGCCAAGTACTGAACAAAGCCTTGGCTCATCAGATTATTGATCAGCTCCACCAGCAGACACATTGGGGAACACAGGCACTTGTTGATGCTTTTGCACGGTCCTTTAATTGCTCGGGAATATACACCATAGCCAAGCAAAGTACTTGGGGGTGCCCAATCTGTCAGCGAGTGAATAAGAAAGTCATGCGCCAGGTAATGCCTGGCGTTCGCAATATAGCTGTACGCCCGTTTCAACGAATACAGATTGACTTCATAGAATTACCTAAGATAGGGGTTTATAAATACCTCCTGGTGATGGTGGATCATTTTACTCGATGGGTTGAGGCTTTCCCGACCCCTAATGATCATGCTAGCACCGTTATCCAGATATTACTAGAGTCTGTTATTCTGCATTATGGCATTATTCAAACCATTGACTCAGATCGAGGGACACATTTTACCTCTCAGGTACTCCAGGATGTGTGTTAAATCCTGGGAAAAGATTGGCAGCTACATACCCCATGGCACCCCCAGAGTTCAGGCCGTGTTGAACGGATGAATCAGACCTTGAAAATTCAACTCACTCGACTTCATGAGGAAACTGGCCTCTCCTGGATTAAATGCTTACCTTTAGCTTTAATCAGGACTCGCACAACTCCTCCTAAGGACCTTGCTGTCTCACCATATGAAATGATGTTTGGTCATCCTTACATGGGATTCCACACTGATGCCCCTATCTCTGAGGCTAATGACCAGTACATATCTAAATATTTACAGGGACTTTCTACTTCTCTATATGACTTAAGACAGAAGGGTTTATTAGCTCAAAACCTACCCCTGGACTATCCTATTCATTCTATTAAACCTGGTGATTGGGTATATGTAAAAGCATGGCAAGACCATAAACTAAAACTGATATGGGACGGCCCTTATTGTGTACTTCTGATTACAGACACTGCAGTGCGAACAAAAGAAAAAGGGTGGACTCACATAAAACGCATTAAACAAGCTAATCCACGGACTAAAGAATTTGATAATATACCCTCCACCTGGTGTGCAACCTCGCATCCTTCTGGTCTGAAAGTTACGCTATGCCGGGAAAAAGTGCTGTAATGTTATTTGCTGTATTGTTTTTCTGCTGGTTCCCAATTTTTGGGAAACCACCCAATTATACACAATGTACTAAGTCCTCCTGGAATAGGGGCAGCAGAGGTGATAATTACTTTGAGGAATGGACAAGTTTACCTTTAGAATGCAGACAGGGCACAGGTTTAGAGTGTATTCATAGTGGGGTACCTTATTTAGTATGGTTTAATTTAGGATCCCAACATGGACCAGGGAAACAGAACTGCCCTAGGGGAGTGGATTGGGTTTGCGTCCCGGCCTCTACAGATATTAAAAAGATGAGTGCTAAAAATATGGTACAAAGAAGATGGTGGGAAAATGATAGGCAGAACATTAGTCAGGGCGACACCTGGAGTAGGGATGAAGGGGGTATATATGCTAATGCTCGCAGACAAGCTGCTACTCACAGGTTAGGTAACAATAAACGCCCCCCCCCCCCTCCCAACTTGGCATCTTGTAAATCATCCTTTGGGTCACGATTACATTCGGAAGGCTAAAGGCCATCACTATAAGGGGGATTCCAGTTGTAAATGGCTCAAACTGCTCCAGTCCCAGAATACCACAGCTGTTTGGCATTTAAACCGTTTAATCAGACTCCAGGCAGTTTTGGAGATTATCACCAAACAGATAGCGACGGCCTTGGATTTATTGGCTGAAGAACAACGACAGATACGAGCTACAGCTTATCAAAACCGCCTGGCTCTCGATTACTTGTTGGCTGCTGAGGCGGCGTTTGTGGAAGATCGATTGATGACAATGGTCACAAAGGTCAGGGGGTTGAATTTTTTACTGGTGACTGGAGGTGGATACACACAGCCCTTATAGCAGTTGGACTCGTTATTTTAGCCATCATGATACTTCCCTGCCTAATGACTTGTGCGCAGTGTTTAATTCAACAGACCCTTCGTCAGATCACTCCAACCCAAAGGATGTATGTTTCCCAAACTCCGTCTGATGATGCTGAGATTGCAGTTCGTTTGCTGACTCGCTGGGAAAAAAGACCAAGCTTCCAGTTGAGAATTTACTAAGCGTAGCTAAAGAATAAGTGGGGATTGTGAGATAATATATAAGTAAAGCTAGTATGAATGAAATAAGGAATACTAGACTAGATTAGAGGAAGTTAAGTAAGTGCTGAGTAGGGATGAAATTCTGATAAGATTGTGAGGAAGGGTTACGCAAGTATAAAAGAATAAGGGTCTTATAGTGATAGACAGAATTAGCAAGTTCTGCATATAGAATTAGTAAGTCCTGGGGGTTGAGATGTGTGAATAAGGACAAAGGCAGATTCATGAATAAGGACAATGACATGATGGGACCCAGACAGGGTACCCCATGGTCTTCCACAAGTTTCAGAAACTGCACGTAGGCAGACAGAATTACCAAATACCAAACCAATCCAGGAGGCAGAAGAATGTTAGGGGGGGAGGGTACCTCTACACTGAAATGAACTGTATAAAAGTTGGGTGAGCCCCAGTATGTGTGTGTATTCCCAGGGTAAGGGGAAGCACCCAACTTTGCATTGTTGTACAATAAATGTTCTTTGTTTTCAATTTTTGTCTCGAGCAAAATCTGTGAAGGTGTGACAGTTCATTTCAGTGTAGAGGTACCCTCCCCCCCCAACATTCTTCTGCCTCCTGGATTGGTTTGGCATTTGGTAATTCTGTCTGCCTATGTGCAAGTTTCTGTAAACTTGAAAGACCATGGGGTATCCTGTCTGGGTCCCATCATGTCATTGCCCTTATTCATGAATCTGCCTTTGTCCTTATTCACACATCTCAACCCCCAGGACTTACTATCTATATTCAGAACTTGCTAATTCTGTCTATCACTTATAAGACCCTTATTCTATTATACTTGCGTAACCCTTCCTCACACTCTTATCGGAATTCATCCCTACTCAGTACTTACTTAACTTCCTCTAATCTAGTCTAGTATTCCTTATTTCATTCATACTAGCTTTACTTCCTCTATTCTATTATCTCTCACAGATGTGTTCATATTTAATGCTGCCTACCCCAGTCAACCCATCTTTCCAACACTGACGATTGTCCAAAACCTTTGCCTTCTTGCCCAACACACTTCTGAGCGATCGATAAACCTGGACAACATTACGTTGGGTGCCCTTTTCAACACCCAGTCATTTGTATCCACTGTCAACTGCAGTGATGTACCACTTGATTCCCCCATTCAGCAGCCCTGGGAACTGAATCAATTCTGAGAGTTAGTGAACCAAGGTGACTATGAAGAACAGAAAGTGAATTTAAATAGAAAGAGAAAAATTATTTTTATTTGAAGGTGAAACTGTAGCACAAAATGACATCACATGACAAACATAGGATGCAGATCATTCCAAAAAGAGGCTACATAATTATCCCTAGCTCGTTGTTGTTTAAAAGAGCTCAAGCAGAAAATTTTAGCAAAATTTTGAAGACCAGAGAGCAACCACATAAACCAAAAAAAACTAATGTTTGAATTTGAAGGAAGTGCTCATCTTCAATCTGAATATGCAACTCTCTTCCACTCTCCACACATGCTGTCCAATGCACTGAGAGTTTCCATGATCTTCTGTTTAAATTTCAGATTCGATACAACAATAACACCATCTACAAATTTGGCAACGATATCACAGTAATGGGTTGTATAAAGGAAGGGGATGAGTTAGCAAACAGGAAGGAGATTGAAAACTTTTGGCTGAATGTTGCGGGAATAAACAACCTTGCACTCAATGTAACCAAAACTAAGAGTTGATTGTTGACTTCAGGAAAGGAAAGCCAGAGGTATCCGATCCAGTGATCATTGGGGGACTATAGGTGGAGAAGGTGAGCAAATTTAGGTTCTTGGGAATCATCATCTCAGAGGATCTTTCCTGGACCAACACACCACTGGCATCATGAAGAAAGCACATCAGCACCTCTACTTCCTAGGAGTTTGCGGAGGTTTGTTATGACATCAGATACCCTGGAAAATTTGTACAGAGGTGCGGTGGAATGCATGTTGACTGCTGCGTCACAGTCTGGTATGAAAACTGTGGAGAATCTATGTTGAGCTGTCAGTCTTTGTCTGTGCTTAGTCTGCTCTACTGACATTGGACGTATATTATCTCTACCACTAAAGACACTCCCCTTGACTATAACTGTCTATGCACCCATTATCATTCATTATGGTACTATTTAGTTTCTACTAATAAAAGCCATGATTCCTGGTTAACTACACAGCCTTCGATTTTTTTCATTAACTGGCACTTCAGAAATACTTATACCTCTGTGCATAAAGCCTCCAAAAGGTGGTGGACTCAGCCCAGGACTTCAAAGGCAAAACCCTTCCAACTATTGAGTACATCTACAGGGAACACTGTGTCGGAGAGCAACAGAAACCACCAAAGACCCACACCACCCAGCACAAGCTCTGGTCTCCCTGCTGCCATCAGGAAAGAGATAGTTGCCACAAGACTCGCACCATCAGGTTCAGAAACAGCTGTTACTCCTCCACCATCAGATCCCTCAACGACAAACTCAGAGACTCACTTAAGGACTCTTACTTGTGCACTTTAATTGATTTTCTTTTGTTCTCTCTGTACTGCACAGTTTGTTTACATTCGTTATGTTTACAGATTTTGTTTGTTTAAATGGTTACGGTGTGTACAGTTTTTTGGCACTGCCAATTAATGGTAATTCTGCCGCGCCCACAAGAAAAAAGAATCTCAGGATTGTAGGTGATGTCGTGCATGTACTCTGACAATACATTGGAAATCTGATTTCAAACACCTACAATTTTTTTTTAAACTTTCATTAATGTTAAAATTGAAGATTGTTAACTCAAAGAGCACATTTCCATGAACATCAAAAAAGACTGCACATACAAGAAACCAGAAATACAGTAAAAACAAAAGTGCTGGGGGAAAATGAGGTCAGGCAACCTCCACTGGAAAGTTATCATGGGAAGAGTAATGGCTAATGCAGTGATTCTCAACATTTTTCTTTCCACTCACGTACATCCTTAAGTAATCCTTTACTAACCACAGAGCACCTATAGCATCCTATGTGAGTGGAAAAGAGGTTGAGAACCACTAGGCTAATATTTCAGTTTTCACCTCGGAAATGTTAACTGTTCCTTTTTCCAAATATGCTGCCTGACCCAATAGGTTTTTCCAACTTTAACTCAACTTGAAATTCATTTTCTCACTTCTACTAAAAACTTGGCAAAGATACCCCATCATTAAGAACACATAGGTTTATCCTCTGGTTCATTTTATAACCCAGTTTACCGGTGGTCATTTGTTTTTACATTGCAATATTGAGTGGAATTAATGGATTAATCTCATATAAGAGGGCATTAACTGTCATCTAAATATTACAGTCACTTACCAAGGCAATCAGAAACCCAATTTAAAGGCAAATTACCAACGAGTTGCATTTGCCAAACAACTGTTTAGAAATTCAATCTTTAGGTATATGTTGATTGTGCACTGTGCAATTGAAACAAAGTGTGAAATCAGTTCAGACGTGATTGGCACTTTCAATTGTGCGTATCACATAGAAAGTGAAATGTGGGTAATGTACCTATGAATGAAATGGCAACACCAGTGTCATTGCGTCTGTAACAATGAATCATGCATCAATGACTTGGAATGCTCTGACCTTGACCAGGAAAGCAGGCCTTAATTAGAGGAAGAGGACTAACTCAGGAATTACTTACATAAAATTACTTAATTGTTTAAAATTATCTTGGTTATGTTGCTATTAGGATATAAAATATTGAAGACAATGACACAAGCTTCACTGATATGTTCATGCTTACATGTGCAGAAAGTGAGTGGGGTCCAGCTACAAAGCATGTCCCAAGTGCCCTTAGAACCACCTCAATATCCAACTGAGCATTAAAAAACTAGGGTCCTGACTATTTTGTCTGCATCACTGCTTTTAACACAAGGTTGATTCAATAAGATCACTGCCTGCAGCAAATATTCCCATGAAGGATTGCTAACAAATTGGTAGATCACAGAGACAAGATTGTGCAACTCCAGTGTTGATGCCCATCTCCACTGCGGAAAGGTTCCGCTTGTTCAAACACTTTGCAAGTCATGAACATAAGAAATTCCCTCCTTTCTGCTCTCAGAAGAAAAGGACAATATGCATTTTTCTGCTGAATACAATTTCCATTCAAAATCTTCCTACCTGAAGATGCTAAATCTTTGCCACTCAACTTTTTAAATGTATATTTGGGTCAGAACAAAAATATATTCACAAAGAATCAACTGCATGAAGTGTTGTGTAATATTATTTCCAATTAATGAATAACATTTAAATTTATTCAGCACATTTATAACAAAAAGATACAAACATCCTGAGTCAAAATGTTTCAAGAAAATGACACCAATTGAATATTAAAGAGGGAAGTGATATTTGTCCCAATTTTCCCAACCCAAGCAGCAAGGGGCTTCAGTGGCAAATTTATCTTTTGCTAAGGGTTTCAGTGATTCAGGGATACTGAATTCTGAAATGGATTCCCAAATTCTTTCCAGAACTTCACAATGAAAAAAATCAGAGAACCAAAAGTGACAGTCCTTTTTGCTTCTCCAAGGGTGTTTGATAACTCCCTTTGAAATGACATCTTAAAAGTTAGGCTAACACCTCTGCAGCACCACGTCATTTGCCCTACAGTGTTGTGGAGCACTTAAACCAAGCATTGTGCATTTCAGAGCAAGAGGGCACTGATTTGAAACTGAAAGGAAATTTTCACCCTGACTATTATGTGGCGAAATTGGCTAATTCACAATGCTGCAAAAAAATTCAGCTGAGGCAATCCCAAACTAATATTGTGTTCTTACGAGCAACCAGTAATTGCAATTGTTAGTGGTTGGGAATCAAGTGTCTGGTTGCTCCTTTGAGTGGGAGATGGTTAACTCCCTCAGCCTCATATTTTACTTTTCCCAAATCCATCCTGGACTCCATGTGTTGCCAGTTTCAGGGATCTGCCTGAAATGACGAAAGGCTCCGTGAGGTTAGGAAAAAAATATGAACCAATATTTTCTGATCATCAGTATTCCATTTCCTAACAGTAAATTTGCCACACATAGAGCAGAGTTTAGAAACCCAAGTGAAAAGGATTAACAGTAGGTCATTCAATTATTTAGATCACAACAGATCTGTACCTTGTGCCCATTTCCCAATTCTTGTTAGTCTCAGTCTTGACATTTTTAATTTTCCTGGGTGGGCTCTGAAGCCATTAATGCAACTGTTCAATTGCCCCAGGGAGTTCATGTATTCATGCTTCACCTGCTTGATCATCATGAACTTTCTGCTTCCTATGCATGCTGATATTCTTGTGATCCCCCAACTACAGTGAACCATCCCAATCCACAGAAGAGATTATACAACAACTACTGTATATTCGTGTAATAGTCGAATTTTGGGGACTAATTTTTGAGTCAAATTTGGGATCAACTTTCATCTTACAGACATATTCATTATTAAATGTTGATTATAAAATTGTTGCAAAATTTTTGGCACATAGATTAATCCATATTTATCAATTTAGGCAGCAATTTAGTCAAATAGGTTTCGTAAAAAAGAGTCATCAGTAAATGTAGCTAGATTACTTAGTATAATTCATTTTGTTCAACAAAGACCTGATTTAAGTGTTGCAGTGGCTTTAAATGTAGGAAAAGTATTTGATAGATTGGACTGGGATTTTTTGTTTAAAGTGTTGGAAAAATTTGGATTTTGGTCAAATTTTGTAAATTGGATTAGGGGTCTCTATAATAATCCTAAAGCTAAATTTGTAATGAATGGATAAATATCTGCTCAGTTTTAATTAGCTGGATCAAGTAGACAAGGATGCCACTTATCTCCAGCTTTATTTATTTTAGCTATAAAACCTCTTCATCAAGCAATTCAGAGTGATTCAGAAATTAAGTAGGTCAAGAAGGAAATAAAATTAGATTATTTACAGATGATGCTTTAATATACTTGACTGAGCCTGAGTCACCTTTATGAAAATTATATGTTAAATTGGAAAAATATGGGGAAGTTTCAGGTTATAAAATAAATTGGAATAAAAGTGAAATTATGCCATTAATGGAAGGTGATTCTCAGTTTAAATGGCCAAAATAGGGCATTAAATATTTAGATATTTGTACAAATAATAATTTGAAAAATCTATACAAATTGAATTATTTATCATTACTTAAAAGGATAGAGGAAGATTTTTTTTAATTGATCAATTTACCTACAACTTCAGTGGGAAGGGTTAGCTGTATTAAGCTGAATTTATTCCCAAATTTAAAACATCTTTTCCAAACATTACCTATTTCAATACCTCAATTTATTTTCCAATAATTGAATAATAAGGAAATTCCTCTGGAAAGGTAAAATGTCAAGAGTTTCTATAGAGAAGTTAACATGGACATATGAATTAAGGCCTACAATTTCCTAATTTTTAAAATTATTATCGAGCAGCACAAATGAGATTCCTTACTTTTTTTCCCAAAGGGAAAATGTGGCATGAGTTAAAATAGTACTGGATAAAATAGGAGAGAAAAAAGCATAAGAATTTATGTACAAGTGGGAACCGAAATGGATGGCTGGTGACCAGGAATCACCATTATTTAAACATTTAATTAATATCTGGAATAAAATAAATGATGAAATTGGTTTAAGAGGAGGTTTGTCACCTAAAATGCCTTTGATTCAAAATCTTCACATCTTTTTCAAAGGATAATCAATTTTTGGATATTTAGTCTCATAAGACCATTATAAACATTGAAGATTGTTATGAAAGGGGTCAATTAATGTCATTTGAGAAATAAATATGGTATAACTCATAAAACTTGTTTTGTTATTTACAACTAAGGGCATATTTGAGTGATAAGTTAGGACCAACTATGTTGTTACCTTGTTGTCCTAAAGTACAACTTTTTGAAATGTTCTTTATTACAAGTAGGAACTTTTAAATGAGGAATTCACAGGTCCAGACAGATGTTGGAAATTGATGTGAGTATTGCAATTGATGAGAAAATATGGGTAGATCAATGTTGGGATTGTATGACTAAATACTATTAATGTAAGATATAGATCAGTTCAGTATAATTTTTTTTTAAACATCAGTTATATCTTACACCACAGAAAATGAATAGATTAAATTCAGATTCATTGGACTAATGCTTTAGGTGCGGTGAAGATGTAGGAACTTTCTTGCATTCAACTCGGTCTTGTCCTAATGCAAGATCTTTTTTGGTAGATTTACAGAATTTTTTGGAACAAGTTACAGGAGTTGCTTTTCCGCAAAATGCGGTCTTATTTTTTATTGCGAAATATTGAAGAAACAAGGCCTAAATTAAAACTATCAATATATCAATTGGAATTTGTTAAATTAGTGTTAGCGGTACCAAGAAAATGGATTGTAGTCTCTTGGAAATTAGATATATTTTTGGTATGCCAAGATGGCATGCAGAAATTCAAAGTATTCCTTTGGAAAAAAATTACATGTAGCTTGAGAAATAAATATGCTATGTTTTTGCAAATATGGCACACATACACCAAAACTTTTGGCTTAAATTTATAATAATCTCCTTTCTCTGGCTCTAGACCTGTGAGATTCTCCTCTGAATTGTACAGAATATACGTGTGTTAGATGATATCACTCTCTACGCAATCCTGAAAACTTTATTTTTTCTTTCTATGTTTATATACCTATATTATATCTTTTATATAAACCTTTTTGAGGGAGGGGGCTTTAGGGGGGGATGAATTCCATCATGTATGAAACTTTTGATTTGTTTCTTTTGCAATCTGTATCACTATATTAATTCTGATTATTGTATTATGGAGAAAATTTTAAATAAAATATTTAAAAGAATATTGGGGAACAATTTTTCAGGTCAAATTTAGGGGTCAACTTTTACACAGTGACTACTTTAGACTGCAGTAAGTACTTGTGCTGTTTAAGGCACCAGGAGCTCAGATGGCCAGGACTGGGTGATAAGTCTGCGGTCAGAGCATTGGGAGCTCCGGTGGATGGGTAACTGGGGTGAGGATCCATGGTCAGAGCATCCCAGGCTCAAAAGGACAGGCCACCGAGGCAAGGTTTTTCTGTAGAGCATCAGGAGATTGGAATGGGCAGGCAGTGGTGGCCACATTTTTTTAAGTATATACAGTAATACACAATGTTGGGTGGCACGGATGGCATAGCGGTTAGCACACAGCTGTTACAGCAGTGATCTGGACCAGGGTTTGTACATTGTCCCCGTGTCTCTGTGGGTTTTCCCCGGGGTCTCCACCTATTCAAATCGTACCAGGGATTGTAGGTCAATCGAGGGTAAATTGGGCAGTTTGGGCTCAAGGACTTGTTACCATACTGCATATCTAAAAAAGTACATTTGTCTATCTTTGCTGTTGACATTTCTGATATTCTGTTTATATTTCTGTTTTTGTGAAATGGTCACTGTGTACTACCAAAAAGATGAGCGGGTTTGATTTTTCATCCAAAGAACTGTGCTCAATCACTACTTTGTCTTCCCAAGTATCCTCTTGCTCAAATCATAGCTATTTTATGAGCCAAAATTTCCTTTATAGTTTTCTGCACAAGGCACTGCTCCAAACTTGTTAAATAAACTTTAAAATTACAATGCAATTTTCCAAATTAAATTTCCAATAATTAATATCGATTTGGGAAGTATTTGCTTCCATGCCTGCTTTAGGGTCTCAATATTAGTTATTACAATCTCATTAAAACATACCAAATCAGACACACTAAAATGAAATATTTTCAAACTAAACCATTGGAATGAATCTATCCATTATTAAGCCTTTTGCACTTAAAAAGTCAATTATTTCTCAGTGTTTTCCTTAAGAATGGGATTAGAGACCTTACAATTAAGACACAATAATTATGAAATGGTGGTAAATATATTAAAAAGTTTCATATGATTTAACTGTAGAAAATTACAAGGAAATTTGATCCACATTCCTCCAAATATTTTATTCCACAATCAATCGAGATCCTGTTGATATCAATGATAAAATTTCATACAAATTGCCAGTTCAAATTTTTTTTTTAACTTTACAATGTCAACTTATTTTGCATACATAAAATGCTTTTTCGAAGGCTGTTACTTTCATAAAAATTCTGAAGTTAATAATTTTTGTAAAACATTTTCACCTGTTTCATTCATTGCCCAATTGAACCTCAACAGTGCAACTAATGTTTGTAAAGGGAATTCTTCCTAAATAGCTTAAACAAGAAGAAAGTGTGATAAGGGATTCATTGTTCTCTCAAGCCAAATTGATATTCTTTCTTGAAAATCTGGAATTGGAAAATGGGCAGTATTTTACACCCAATATCCAATGAATTGTTATGTAGTTAAGTGTCAATATCAGCTGACTACACGGTGGTATAATTTTAGGGGTTTTTAGACTGCAAGGATGTAACGGCACAAGCAAGGAATTTTGCCGCTACATAGGCAGTCTAAAAAGGAATGTGCGGGAATTTTGAGTCAATTCCTGCACCGCGATTTATCTTGCAGGACCCCGACAACTTTTTGGAGGAAGCCTGCAATGTAATTAGTCGTCGGTCATCCTCTCTGCTGTGCGCCCAATCACCAGGAATGTTGCACTCAGGTACTTACAGTCTAAAAAGGCACCCAGTGTGAACCACCACACGGGCAGTAATTATGTTAATTTTTTTTTCAGTGATTTTCCTGACGTTGCAGTCCAAAGAACATTGTCGCGTGCCAAGATTAAGTTTCAGAGGTTGTTTAGTGAGCAAACCAATATACATCAAATACATAATACAAGCAAGAGACAGAACAAAAGTGCAGACTTACAGAGAGATCATTTGGTACAAAACAAAGGCAGCAGAATTTTATAATTTTTGGGATTCATTCTGATTACAGAAGGAAAGAAACAGCCCTTGAACCTGGCGCCGTGGTACCTCATGCGTGTGAATCTTCCTGACAGGACGGGGATGAGTGGTCTCGGCATGAGTTTCTTAACATGTTTACTGTTTTTCCAAGACAGCAAGAAGTCAATGGAAGGGAGATGTGTATGTGTGATGGACTGAGCCATGCTGCGGATTTGCCACGCTCACAATTTTCTGAGGACTTGCTACAAGAAGGATACAGCTTATCCTTACAACTTAAAAGCAAAGGCACAGGAATTTTGTGAGGCAAAAGTAACAGTGAAGGGTCGAGAAGGGAGTTAAGACATGTTACATGGTTGAAAGATATCAATTTGGTTTTAATTTAGGGTTTGGAGCATATATTCGGCTGGGGAGGTTAAGATTTAATGACAGATAGACAGAAATTTTGAAGGCGACAGATGTTGGAGACAGAGTGGTCACTTACAAGGACTTCAGGATTAATAGTAGGTTTGCCCAAGGATGTAGTGGTGAAAGGAATGGAGTGGGGATAATACCAAGAGGAAAAATATCAGCTGAAAACATCAAGAGAACTCTGAGAAAGGATGAATCAGATCAACAACAGTGTGATGGAGATGGAGCCAAGTCACAAGATAGAGCCCAAAGTGGATAAAAGAACAAAAACAAAGCAAGTAGAAAATATTCACGTTTTGATCTCCCAAGTGGGTTCCCCTGAGAGAAAGGGTGAGGCAAAGCATTAGAGTCATTTGAATCAATCTTAGTGGTATATAAATATTGCATTTATGCTTTGGAAATTCCTGATAACAGCAAAAGATTATTTGCAATTCTGAAATTAAAATTATTCGCTAGAAATTCAGCTGCAGTTGTTAGTCCTAAATCCAATTACTACCAGATATGCATTCAACTCCTTTTGAAATGTAATTTCACCAGTTGATGAACACAGTATATTTAACACTACCACCCAGGCTGAAATATTTGAGAACCAAAGTACAAAAATACTCATGTCACCATAGCACATCCAACAGGTATTTCTTCACAAGTTGATGTCAGATCATCTTAAAAAGCTCCAGATAAAACTGATCAAAAAACATAGGCTAACAACTTACTGTAACTGCAAGGAAGCATCCCTTGGAAAAAAAAACATCACAAAAGCATGTGGGGAACAGGCACCAAGTGTTAGGAGGATATCCTTGAGAGAGTGACTACAACTTTAACCAAAGTGTGGCATTTTGGTGAAGGAGGATGGGCTGCCAAAGGAGATTGTGTTCAGAAAGGAATTCCATGTTCTGGGACAGACAGACAGCTGGAAGCAAAGATAAAAATTATGAAGGAAATACATAGGGATGCATTGGAGTTATGGAATTAGAGGGTATATCTAGGGAGAGGGAAATTTGGTACAGGTAGGTTTATAGGCATTGGGAGAGCTTAACAGGGGACACAAGAATTAGGCTTTGGGGAACATGCAGGATTTTGTTCAAGACAAATAATGGAAGTAAAGTGACCCTTTCCCCAGTAATTCCAGCATGAAGAAACCAATGAAGATATCATATGCACCCAAACTACTTCCCATGAGCCGTTGTATTTTATTTACTGGTCTCTTTCTTCCTTTGATTGAAAAATTCCTTTTGGAAAGAAATATGGGTACTACTACAAAAAGGGTTCTCAGTTTTTCCCTCATCTTCCTCTTTGATTCTTTCTGCATTTATAGCTTAAATCTATACTCATTTGTCCAATAAGCCAAAGAAACTACCACTGGTTAGTTCAACACAGCATTTCATCATCTCAAAGTTCTCCTGGAGAATGCCTTGGTTTGGAAATCACATTATGCAACATTTATTGCCAAAATTTCATTAGCTCTTTTTCCCTCAGCACCAAAATATCATTGCGCATGGCAAGGCATGCGAGTGTATTATGATAGCTTTTCTTCTGGCAAGAATTTTGAACAAAGGTCCTAATATTTCTTGCTGAAATTTTGCAGATTTTTCCAGCGATCAGCCATGTAGCAAGCACATCTCCCATGCCTGCACAACGACAATCTTATGCTAACTTTTGGAACAGATGAGGAAAAGAACAGCACGTCAAAAGCATTCATTTTCCCAAAAAGACCAACCCAGTTGCAAGCATCACAAAAAACAAAATACAAAGGTCAGGAGGATAGGTTGCTTGTGGATGGACTCCTCAAACCTCTGCAAGGGGAATCTTGTGTTGATCTATTCGAGAGGATTATGATCAGGAAGGAATCATGATCCTTGAGTGAATGCAAACCAAGGTAACTGGTGCCCTCTCTGGCCTAATTGACTGAATGCACAAGATGACAAGCAGGGCAGTGACGAAGTCCATTTTCAATCTCTCACAGGAGGTTGAGCATCACTTCCACTCGAGAGATGATATATATTTTTGTGCCAGACACTGGCAATATTTCTGCCCACAGAGGCAGAGTGTCAAGTTTCAACCGCAATAGAGACAGAGACTATTTGAAAAAAAAAATCCCTTAAATTCATTGTGACACAACAGCTGAAGGACAATTTCTTTGACCATCACCCAGTCCTTTGTCCTAATGTTGAACAGAGCTTCACCTGCAGTAGATAAGTGCAAGTGTTGTGGAATCAGAAGATTGGGTAATGGTTACAGGGGCAGACCTGAAATCAAAAGGAGATTGCTGGAAATGACCAACAAATCAGACTGTATCTGTGGAGAGAGACATACTGAACTTGGATTACAGATGAGAGTTCCCCTTCTTGCTACAGGTCTCAGCAACAGCTCTGACCTGCATTTTATAGCTTTATATGTTACTTTATTTGTTTCCTCTCCTTCGTCAACCATCTATCAAATATACTGCTCTGTGAAGAGCTGAAACACTTTTCTCACCCGGGTTTCACCCGAACAGAAAACTATTCCCTTCACCCTATTCATCCCTCTCCTATCTCCACTTTCTGTGCAATGCAAAACCTATTGTTTTCTCACTTTCCCAGTACTTACAAAAGGTTGTTGAGGTGAGATGTTAATTCTTTTTCTACAAATACTGATTGGCATGCTGAATGTCTCCAGTGTTTTGTTTTTATTTCAAATCAAATGAAGAATTTCTCAACCCTTGACCTTCAATTCCAATCAAGTACCAACTTTTCAAGCCATGCAAAAAAAAGTATTATAAACTGCGACTTTTCTTACTATTATGTCAAGAGTTGTTTTTTTTAATGATCTTGCATGTTTTCACCTGCACCATTTATGTATTGTATACCAAGATCTCTTCCATCAATTTAAAATTTGACCCCCAAGTACAGGTATATTGGTCCCTGAAAGTGGCCGCACAGGTAGAAAAGATTTACGACAGACTTGCCTTCATCGGGCACAACATTGAATGCAAAATTTGGGACACCACATTACAGCTGCACAAGGCAGTGATGAGAATACTGTGTGCAATTCTGGTCAACACACTGTAGGAAGGATTTGATTAAGCTCAAGAGGGTGCAGAAAGGTTTCACAAGGAGACGTCCTTCACTAAAGCGTTTGAGTTATGAGGAGGAATAAATAGGCCGAGACCATCTTCCCTGGAGTGAAGGAGGCTGATGGTTGACCTTCCAGAGTTTTATAAAATCACATGGGCCATAGATGAATATGATTGAACATAGTTTCCCAGATTCAGGGAGTCTATAACTAGAGAATCACGGCTTACGGTGAAAGGAGAAACATTTAAAATGGGCCTGGGGGCAGCCTTTCACAGAGCAAGTGGGTCTACGGAACAAGCTGTCAGAGGAAATGGTATAGGCAGCTCCAATTACAATGTTTGAAAGACATTTGAACAGGTTCATGGATAAGAAGTGATTCATGGGATTGGAACCCAATACAGGCAAGATAGGAATAGTTCAGGAAGGCACCTTGGTCAGCATGGATAAGTTGGGCCGAAGAGTGCATTTCAATGCTGTAAAATTCCATAAGCCCAACCATTTCTAGACAACAAAATTCTACATAATAGTGGCCATTTAAGCCAAAATTTCAAGTCTGCCATCCTTCTATATGCATGTGCATTC